>NC_084749.1:17297629-17357629 GCF_033978785.1 Entelurus aequoreus | reverse complement strand
CGTCTCGCCCGGTCCCGACTGAAGCTGAGGACAATTCGAGTGTCTCGATGCTAACCCGACGCCTCCCCCGGAGGAGTGCCTACCTCCAGGTGATGCGTCTGCTTTTTTTCGAGTTGCAAATAATAGACCCAACACAGATTCCAGGTTATTGTTTTTCTACAACTTAGTTCCTCTTTTTCGTTCAATAAAAAACCCCAGTAATGGCTGCACTATCCTCTTTGCCATCTGTTCATGAGATCTGGAGATAATACAGCTCGAATGTGAGTTTTATGTTGTCGGCAGTGAAATTCAATTCTTTCGGGAGAAAAAAAAAACTGATAGTGACTTAACACTTGACAGCAACTGAAGCTATGTATTTGCACCATCTTAATATTGCAATCTTAGTAAGAGTATGAAAGTAATTGTATGAAGTACGTAACACTTGGATTTACCATGAATTGATTAACGTGGACCCCGACTTAAACAAGTTGAAAAACTTATTCGGGTGTTACCATTTAAGTGGTCAATTGTACGGAATATGTACTGTACTGTGCAATATACTAATAAAAGTCTCAATCAATCAATCAATCAATCAATCAATCGAAAACAGAACTCCCATGATTGGGGTGCTTGATTTCTCTGGTTAGTTATTTCAACATACTCTACTTCTAGTTTACTTTTTGAATTGTTTCTTCTATACAATTTCAATAAAAACAGGTTCAAACACAAGTCTTGCTTTAAGTTTAGAACACTGAAATACTTTCAAGAATTGTCAATGTTTGTGTTTAGACTTTTATTTTCAAGCATTTAGCTTGACATTGTCACTTCTGCTTCCAGGTTTAACATTGCTTGATTTTTTCTCAGCTTCATTTGATAGTCATTAAATTTTGCGTAATGTTTTAGTGGTGTTCTAATAACATTATTGTGAGAATTGCAGCAGTGTTGTTCAGTAGGTACTGGCGAGCGTACTTGTGCTAATTTGACACTACAGCAAATTAAAAGCATGTTTGTGGTGTATGTTTGCTGACATTGTTTACATTAAACCTAAGTTTACATATACATATGTGTGTGTTTACATATATATATATATATATATATATATATATATATATATATATATATATATATATATATATATATATATATATTCACACACATATATGTATATATAAATGTGTGTATATATATATATGTATATTTATATATATATATATATATATATATATATATATATATATATATATATATATATATATATATATATATACATACGTATGTGTTTAAATATACACATTCACACACATATGTATATATAAATGTGTGTATATATGTGTGTGTGTGTATATATATATGTATAAATATGTTTATATATATATATATATATATATATATATATATATATATATATATATATATATATATATATATATATATATATATATATGTATGTGTATATATATATATATATATGTATGTGTATATATATATATATATATGTATATATATATATATATATATATATATATATATATATATGTATGTGTATATATATATATATATATGTATGTATGTATGTATGTATGTATGTATGTGTGTGTGTGTGTGTGTGTGTGTGTGTGTGTGTGTGTGTGTGTATATATATATATATATATATATATATATATATATATATATATATATATATATATATATATATATATATATATATGAGTACAGGCCAAAAGTTTGGACACACCTTCTCATTTCAATGTGTTTTCTTTAGTTTCATGATTATTTACATTGTAGATTGTCAGTGAAGGTGTCATGTCTGTGTGATCATGTTTTGTTTGTTTGTTTGTTTATCCATCCATCCATCCATCTTCAACCGCTTATCCGGAATTGGGTCGCGGGGACAGCAGCTCCAGCAGAGACCCCCAGACTTCCCTCTCCAGAGCAACATTTGCGACTTCCTCCTGGGGAATCCCGAAGCGTTCCCAGGCCAGAGAGGAGATGTAATCCCCCCATCTGGTCCTTGGCCTGCCGCGGGGCCTCCTCCCAGTGGGACGTGCAACGAGGACCTCCCTAGGGAGACGCTCGTGAGGCATCCGCACGAGATGCCCGAACCACCTAAGCTGGCTCCTTTCCAAGCGAAGGAGCAGCGGCTCTACTCCGAGTCTCTCTCGGGTGACTGCACTTCTCACCCTATCTCTAAGGGAGATGCCAGCCACCCTTCTGAGGAAACTCATTTCGGCCGCTTGTATCCGCGATCTTATTCTTTCGGTCATTACCCACACTTCATGACCATAGGTGAGAGTAGGAATGTAGATAGCTCGGTAGACCGAGAGCTTTGCCTTCTGGCTCAGCTCCCGTTTCGTCACAACAGTGCGGCAGAGAGACTGCAATACTGCCCCAGCTGCTCCGATTCTCCGGCTGATTTCCTTCTCCATCTTTCCCTCACTCGTGAACAAGACCCCGAGATACTTAAACTCCTCCACCTGGGACAGAGTCCTGTCCCCTACCCGGACTGTACAAACCATCGGTTTCCTGCTGAGAACCATGGCCTCAGATTTGGAGATGCTGATCCTCATTCCAGCCGCTGAACACTCGGCTGCGAACCGATCCAGTGAGAGCTGAAGGTCACGAACCGAAGGTGCCATCAGGACCACATCATCTGCAAACAGCAGTGACGCAACCTTTAGCCCCCCGAGACGTATACCCTCTCCGCCATGGCCACGACTCCGCCTAGAAATCCTGTCCATGAAAATCACAAACAGGATAGGTAACAGAGCGCAGCCCTGGCGGAGACCAACCCCCACTGGAAACGGATCCGACTTACATCCAAGCACCCGGACACAACTCTCGCTTTGGTTGTACAGAGATTGGATGGCCCTCAACAGGGTTCCCCTCACTCCGTACTCCCTCAGCACCTCCCACAAGATCTCCCGAGGGACGCGGTCATACGCCTTCTCCAAATCCACAAAACACATGTAGACTGGATAGGCATACTCCCAGGCCCTCTCCAGGATTCCCGCAAGCGTAAAGAGTTGGTCAGTTGTTCCACGACCAGGACGGAATCCACATTGCTCCTCTTGAATCTGAGGTTCGACTATCGGCCGGACCCTCCTTTCCAGTACCTTGGCGTAAACTTTCCCAGGGAGGCTGAGTAGTGTGATACCTCTGTAATTAGCACACACCCTCTGGTCCCCCTTTTTGAAAAGGGGAACCACCACCCCAGTCTGCCACTCCCTCGGCACTGTCCCAGACTTCCACGCAATGTTGAAAAGGCGTATCAACCAAGACAGCCCATCAACACCCAGAGCCTTCAGCATTTCTGGACGGATCTCGTCAACCCCCGGAGCTTTGCCACTGTGGAGTTGTCTAACTACCTCAGTGACTTCACTCCGAGAGATCGACGTCGATCCCCCGTCATCCTCAGGCCCTGCTCCTATCAGGGAGGGTGTGTCTGATGTATTTGGGTTCAGGAGTTCCTCAAAGTGCTCTTTCCAACGCCCCACGACTTCCTCACTTGAAGTCAGCAAAGTCCCATCCCTTCCGTACACAGCTTGGATGGTTCCCCGCTTCCCCCTCCTGAGGTGCCGTATGGTCTTCCAGAACAGCTTTGGTGCCGCCCAATAGTCCTTCTCCATGGATTCCCCGAACTGCTCCCACACCCTCTGCTTAGCCTCGTCCACAGCCACGGCCGCTGCCCTTCGGGCCCGTCGGTACCTTGCAACTGCCTCCGGAGTCCCCTGGGATAACATACCCCGGTAGGACTCCTTCTTCAGTCGGACGGCTTCCCTGACCACCACTGTCCACCAGGGTGTTCGAGGGTTACCGCCCCTTGAGGCACCTAAGACCTTCTGGCCACAGCTCGCATCTGCAGCTTTAGCAATAGAGGCTTTGAACATTGCCCATTCCTGTTCAATGTCCCCAACCTCCACAGGGATGGCAGAGAAGTCCCGCCGGAGGTGGGAGTTGAAGTCCTTCCGGACAGAGGACTCCTCCAAACGTTCCCAGTTCACCCGCACTACACGCTTGGGTTTGCCAGGTCTGTCCAGAGGTTTCCCCCGCCATCTAACCCAACTCACCACCAGATGGTGATCAGTTGACAGTTCAGCCCCTCTCTTCACCCGAGTGTCCAAAACATACGGCCTCAGATCAGCTGATACGATTACAAAATCGATCATTGATCTTTGGCCTAGGGTGCTCTGGTACCAGGTACACCTATGAGCATCCTTATGCTTGAACATGGTGTTTGTTATCGCAAGTCCGTGACTAGCACAGAAGTCCAATAACAATCCACCACTCAGGTTCAGATCAGGGAGACCGTTCCTCCCAATCACGCCAGTCCAAGTATCACTGTCATTGCCCACGTGCGCGTTGAAGTCCCCCAGCAAGACTATGGAATCCCCTGCCGGCGCCCCATACAGGACCCCATGCAAGGTATCCAAGAAGGCTGAATACTCTGAACTCCTGTTTGGTGCGTATGCACAAACAACAGTCAGAGTTTTCCCCCCTCCAACCCTAAGGCGAAGGGAGGCGACCCTCTTGTCCACTGGGGTGAACTCCAACGTACAGGCACTCAGCCGGGGACTCGTGAGTATCCCCACACCCGCCTGTGCCCTCACACCCTGAGCAACTCCAGAAGTGAACAAGGTCCATCCCTTGTCCAGGAGTGTAGTTTCAGAGCCCTTGCTATGCGTAGAGGTAAGCCCCACCAGATCCAACCGGTAGCGCTCCACCTCTCGCACCAGCTCAGGCTCCTTCCCCACCAGCGTAGAGACGTTCCACGTCCCGAAAGTCAGCCTCTGCTGCCCCGAATTGGTCCGTCCGGAGCCTCCACTTTCACCGCCATCCACTTGGCAGCGCACCCGACCCCACTGGTTCCGACCGCGGGTGGTGGGCCCACGTGGCAGAGAAGATGGTGTGTCCACGTAGCTTCTTCGGGCTGTGCCCGGCCGGGCTCCGTGGCAAGCCCGGCCACCAGGCGCTCGCTGACGAGCCCTACCTCCGGGCCTAGCTCCGGAGGAGGGCCCCGGGCTTCCTCCGGGCCGGGTAACGCATCCTCTTTTAGGGTAGTTCATGGGGGGTATCGTAACCCTGATGGGGGGGGCATTCGGGTGCTACACCTTGCCCAAGGGTGACCCGGAACTATGTAAGGCAGGGGCGTTCAACTCCCTGAGGCTTAATACAAGCCCACATACCAAACATAAACAACATAAATTGTTTGTTTATATATATATATATATATATATATATATATATATATATATATATATATATATATATATATATATATATATATATATATATATATATATATGTATATATATATATATATATATGTATATATATATATATATATATATATATATATATATATATATATATATATATATATATATATATATATATATATATATATAAACAAACAATTTATGTTGTTTATGTTTGGTATGTGGGCTTGTATTAAGCCTCAGGGAGTTGAACGCCCCTGCCTTACATAGTTCCGGGTCACCCTTGGGCAAGGTGTGTATGTATGTATGTATGTATGTATGTATGTATGTATGTATGTATGTATGTATGTATGTATGTGTGTGTGTGTGTGTGTGTGTGTGTGTATATATATATATATATATATATATATATATATATATATATATATATATATATATATATATATATATATATAATATATACACATATATATACATATATATATATACATATATATATATATATATATATACATATATATATATATATATATATATACATATATATATATATATATATATATATATATATATATATATATATATATATATATATATATATATATATATATATATATATATATATATATATATATATATATATATGAGTACAGGCCAAAAGTTTGGACACACCTTCTCATTTCAATGTGTTTTCTTTAGTTTCATGATTATTTACATTGTAGATTGTCAGTGAAGGTGTCATGTCTGTGTGATCATGTTTTGTTTTAGTCATGTTCGGTTTTGTTTTTGGACTCTTTGTGCACTTTTGTTTGTTTTGTCACCATAGCAACCCATTAGTTTTCACCTGTCATGTCACGCAACTGTTTCACGTTTCGAGTCACGCACCTGTTTTCACTAATCATGTCACTATTTAAGCCTGTCTCTTTCTGTTGTTCGTCCTGGTGACATTCTCTATCTATCCATGCTACTGCTTCCCATGATATTCATGTCCAGTATAGTTCATGCTTAATGCCATGCCACAGTAAGTGTTTTTGTTTCGTGTTATTAGTTAATTGCCTTTGTGCTAGTTTTTTGGTGTCATAGTTTGTTCTCCGCCATTGTGCGCGCCATTTGTTTATACCCTTTTGAGCTTTTTGAGTTAAAACATTAAAGATGTCACTACCTTCACGTCAAGTCCAGTCCAAGTTCACTTGCATCTCGGGAAAACAACCACTCCATAGTCCACGTCCTGACAGAAGGCATCATAACCATTGCAGGTGATTACTTCTTGAAGCTCATCGAGAGAATGCCAAGAGTGGGCAAAGCAGTAATCAGAGCAAACGGTGGCTATTTTAAAGAAACTAGAATATAAAACATGTTTTTATTATTTCACCTGTTTTTGTTAAGTACATAACTCCACATGTGTTCATTCATAGTTTCGATGCCTTCAGTGACATTCTACAATGAAAATAGTCATTAAAATTAGTTTATTTCAATGTAATATCATAAAAACACATGACTACATGTGGTTGAAAAAGCCAGAATTAGCCAGAATGCTAGTTTTCATCTGTATAGTCCCCTGTCATCAAAACAAAGAAAATACACTGAATAAGAAGGTGTTCAAACTTTTGGCCTGTACTGTATACATATATACGTATGTATGTATGTATGTAAGATACAAACTTTGAGTTTCTTTATTCAATGACAAAAAACTTTTTTTTTTACCAAACCTAAAGTGTGAATGTCCAGCTGATGACTTTATTTTCTCTGAATATTGTATATACACAAGTCTCAAGAGTTCAATACTCAACAAGTGTATTTATACTGTATATTAGCAAATTAAAAGACCAAGGAAGGAAAATAGATTTCTTAGGTATGCACAGGCCTGGGTCCCACGTGTAGTCACACTGTAAATGCAGCAATTACTCCCAATTTCAAGCGCAATTATGCACATTAACTCTTGTGCTCTGTTGAAAGAGTACCTCCGCATGTGGGAGGCCTTTTTTTTTTTTTTTTTTTTCTACCCCAAATCTACTGTTTTTCCTTTGAAAAAATAATAGGTTGACAAAAAAAATATTCTCGTCAAAAACGGTGTTTTATTATGTACTTCTCCCTACGTCCGTGTACCACTCCGTACAGCGGCGTTTTGAAAAGTCATACATTTTACTTTTTGAAACCGATACCGATAATTTCCGATATTACATTTTAAAGCATTTATCGGCAGATAATATCGGCAGCCCGATATTATCGGACATCTCTACTTCTAATACTAATCAAATATCATCCCGGTAGCCATAGATAATTAATTCGGGCCTTGACTTTGACACATAGGGGCTAGTGTATAGTAAGTTCAATACTTACAGTATAGACACTTTCTAGGGCTCAACAAAGGACATAAATGTCACATTGAATTTAATGGGAAAGAGTACACACCAAGGACAGACTGAAAAGAGTGCATACTAGGAAATGAGACTCAGAAGGGACAGCTCACTGTTACATGTAGAGATGTCCGATGATAATATCGGACTGCCGATGTTATCGGCCGATAAATGCTTTAAAATGTAATATCGGAAATTATCGGTATCAAAAAGTAAAATGTATGACTTTTTTAAACGCCGCTGTGTACACGGACGTAGGGAGAAGTACAGAGCGCCAATAAACCTTAAAAGCACTGCCTTTGCGTGCCGGCCCAATCACATAATATCTACGGCTTTTCACACACACAAGTGAATGCAATGCATACTTGGTCAACAGCCATACAGGTCACACTGAGGGTGACCGTATAAACAACTTTAACACTGTTACAAATATGCGCCACACTGTGAACCCACACCAAACAAGAATGACAAACACATTTCGGGAGAACATCCGCACCGTAACACAACATAAACACAACAGAACAAATAGCCAGAACCCCTTGCACCCCGGGACGCTACAGTATACAGTATACACCCCCCGCTACCCCCTATCCCCCCCCATCTCAACCCCCTCATGCTCTCTCAGAGAGAGCATGTCCCAAATTCCAAGCTGCTGTTTTGAGGCATGTTAAAAAAAATAATGCACTTTGTGACTTCAATACTAAATATGGCAGTGCCATGTTGGCATTTTTTTCCATAACTTGAGTTGATTTATTTTGGAAAACCTTGTTACATTGTTTAATGCATCCAGCGGGGCATCACAACAAAATGAGGCATAATAATGTGTTAATTCCACGACTGTATATATCGGTATCAGTTGATATCGGAATCGGTAATTAAGAGTTGGACAATATCGGAATATTGGATATCGGCAAAAAAGTCATTATCGGACATCTCTAGTTACATGTTTAAGAAAACATTCAATATTGACAGTAAAACAAATTGATATTTATTACCACATGAACACACACAAAAGTCACAAAAATTGAGTACCGGCATCATTGTCAAACTAGTACTATGACCACCTGAATTTATGGCAAGAAGAAAAAAAAAAAACCTTCCCATGTATGAATATGGTGAAAGAATATGAAAATGTTTCAACTCTAACAATTTCTTCAGATGTAGTCTCACTTGATTGTGCGGAATCGACCTGACCGAGGGGGGGAAATGTCTTTGCCGTCTTTGACTGAACATGATTTGCCGAGGTGATGGCCGTCTATTACGCGCCGCATATTCAGCGGAGGGGGTGATGCAATATTTGCCTGGTCGAAGTAACGTGACAGTAAAGTCACTTTTTCGTGCTTTCTGTCGGTTTCAACGGGCCGGATGCTAAATTGACGAGAGCGCAGCGAGCACCGTCTTTGCACGCGTGCCGCCGCTAATGGCGTCCCGTGATATCTGATAAGCATCTCCGGCAAAGGCAATCATCCGTTCTCACACCCAGGGGCGCTGATCACAAAGGCATGGGGATGTTGATACCGATCCGGCAGGATGGTCTCCAATGGCCTAAGCGTGAGAATGTGTTTTATTGCAAAATGAATATCTGACTATATCAGTAGGCTCTCCAAGTCTGCACATTACTGTACTCTCTGCATGGATGTTTGTCTTGGCAACACGGACTGGAAGACAACTATTATAGCTGTGTGCTTGGCTGGGATTGGTTTTAAAATGGAAATAAACTACTGATGCATGAACTCACGGCATAAAAGCATAAAAACACTTCTTTTTTTAACAATCATCCCTATACAGTAGGGCTGTGAATCTTTGATTCGATTGGATTCTCGATTCAAAGCAATTCTCGATTCAAAAATGTACATATTTTTAATAATGTTGGATGCCAGTTTTATGATTAATTAAAGCTGCAAGCAGCGATGGACGGGACTGACTTTGACGGCACATAAAATCCAAACCGGAGCAGTAATTAAAACTCTTTCGTCAACTTTTAATCAGAAGGGTTCAATCTCTCTCCTGTGCTAGTGTGAAGCCGACACGACAAACGCGCTCAGAGGAGATAATGTTTAAAAAAAGGTGACTGTTTTTAACCCAACTTTTATTTTGAAGGGGGAATAGCAAACTTCCTGTTGATTTTTGAAATGCAGGTCTAAGTGAGACCTACATAGAGGTTTTTGTTTCATGTCTCTACGACATTCCTACTGGAAGTTACAGGCAGTTGTGTCTGTGTTTTCTTCCTAGGAGCAGTTTTGTCTGTGTTTTATTCCTAGGGGGTGCTAGAGCGCAATTTTGAGTTTTGGAGTTTGCTTTTTTTATTAGGTCGCAATATTTGCCAGTCCTGATGTGTGTCCAGTTTGGTGAGTTTTGAAGCATGTTAAGGGGGTCAAATTACAGCTCAAAGAGGCAAAAGTGACTGTTTTTACTAATATTTTGTTTTGAAAGGGGAATTGCCAACTTCCTGTTGATTTTTGCTGAAAGATTTTAGTGTATGAAATCTAGGTTTAAGTGAGACCTACATAGAGGTTTTTGTTTCATGTCTCTACGACATTCCTACTGGAAGTTACATGCAGTTTTGTCTGTGTTTTTTCCTAGGGGGCGCTAGAGCGCAATTTTGAGTTTTGGGGTTTGGTTTTTTTATTAGATGACAATTTTCGCCAGTCCTGATGTGTGTGTCAATTTTGGTGAGTTTCGAAGCATGTTAAAGGGGTCAAATTACAGCTCAAATAATAAAACCTTACAAATACAATAGGGTCCTCTGTCCCAAAGGGACATTGCGGTCCCTAACTACATTTTTCCATACAATAGATCAGGGGTAGGGAACCTATGGCTCTAGAGCCAGATGTGGCTCTTTTGATGACTGCATCTGGCTCTCAGATAAATCTTAGCTGACATTGCTTAACACGATAAGTAATGAATAATTCCGCTGGCCATCAGTGTCAAAAATAACCACGTATCAACCAGACTACAAAGCCATCAGCAAAACTATGCAGCACCAGAAGTCGCATTAATGGTAGGAAGTATTTTATTTATTATTGGTTACCTTCAGAATAACCGTTATTAAAAAGAAAAAGAGACTTATTATACTGTATTTTTCGGAGTATAAGTCGCACCGGCCGAAAATGCATAATAAAGAAGGAAAAAAACATATATAAGTCGCACTGGAGTATAAGTCGCATTTTTTGGGGAAATTTATTTGATAAAACCCAACACCAAGAATAGACATTTGAAAGGCAATTTAAGATAAATAAAGAATAGTGAACAACAGGCTGAATAAGTGTACGCTATATGAGGCATAAATAACCAACTGAGAACGTGCCTGGTATGTTAACGTAACATATTATGGTAAGAGTCATTCAAATAACTATAACATATAGAACATGCTATACGTTTACCAAACAATCTGTCACTCCTAATCGCTAAATCCCATGAAATCTTATACGTCTAGTCTCTTACGTGAATGAGCTAAATAATATTATTTGGTATTTTACGGTAATGTGTTAATAATTTCACACATAAGTCGCTCCTGAATATAAGTCGCACCCCCGGCCAAACTATGAAAAAAACTGCAACTTATAGTCCGAGAAATATGGTACTGGGGCCGTACTTATCAAGCTTCTTAGAATTACTCCTAAGAAGTCTGCTAAGAGTTGACTTAAGAGTAAATAAAACTTCGCTGAAAGCTGCACTTAAAAGTTAGTTATCAAGCGTCTTACTCACACTTTCAGCGAAGTGTAGGACTGAATCTTAAGTGTCACACTCAGAGCTGAATTACGACATTACTATGTGCCGTAAACGGAATTTTAGGTGACGTCATGTCTGTGTCCATAGAAATGACCCATCACGGAAGGGAATCCGTTGTCTAAGAATAAAGAAATATCTTGGAAATATTTAAGTGGACAATGGGAGTGTATATTTTGACAATAAACTACAAAATAATACAAAACAAACTAGTCCCCGCCGACACTCACGCTACCGCTCCCTCTCTTCTGTCGCCCACACACTCACTGACGTCACTAACCTCACAGCCACACACATACGCTACTGTCATAACATTTTCTTTCCAATTCATTAATTAGGCAACTAATTTGAAACTGGTGTGGGTGGCTCTATATATACTAGCCCACTGCAGACACATTCAGAAATCAACAAGGAATCGAAAAGTATTAAATCTGTGACAAAAATAATATCCGCTCTGTCTAAACGATACCGTTTGATCAGCTGCTCGTCATAAAAAAAAACCCCACATTGTTCCGTTCTCTGAACGTTCGCGCACGTCTCTCTCGCCTCAGTGCCATCCCCTGCTGGCAACTCCTAACCACTTAAGACACCTCTGAAGGTCTCTTAAATATCGTGGAGAGTAGGAGTGATTCTTAGACTTAAGAACGTTGATAAAAAGCTTTTATTCTTAAGTTTGAGAGTACGACTAAATTTCGCAAATTCTCAGGACTTAAGTGTAAAATGGCACTCTAAGAAGCTTGATAAGTACGGCCCCTGGTCTCCGCGGGTCTTTAAACAAGTTTTTGGGATCTTTAGAAGATCCAGGGGCCGTATTTATCAAGCGTCTTAGAGTGCCATTTTACACTTAAGTCCTGAGAATTTGCGGAATTTAGTCCTATTCTCAAACTTAAGAATAAAAGCTATTTATCAACTTTCATAAGTCTAAGAATCACTCCTACTCTCCACAATATTTAAGAGACCTTCAGAGGTGTCCTAAGTGGTTAGGAGTTGCCAGCGGGGGATGGCACTGAGGCGAGAGAGACGTGCGCGAACATTCAGGGAGCGGAAGGATGTCCTGGCTTCGTTTTATGACGAGCAGCTGATCAAACGGTATCGTTTAGACAGAGCAGGTATTATTTTTCTCACGGATTTAATAAGGGGCGTCATCTCATCAGCAACATCATGCAGCAGAGCTTTCACAGCAGAACTAAAGGTCATCACAATGCTTCGATATCTAAGTAATGAATTGGAAAGAAAAGGAAACATTTATTTTTGATTCATTGCCAATATTGTTTGTTTGTTTTGTATTATTTTGTAGTTTATTGTCAAAATATACACTCCCATTGTCCACTTAAATATTTCTAAGATGTTTCTTTATTCTTAGACAAGGTATTCCCTTCCGTGACGGGTCATTTCTATGGACACAGAAATTACGTCACGTAAAATTCCGTTTACGGCACATAGTAATGTCGTAATTCAGCTCTGAGTGTGACACTTAAGATTCAGTCCTACACTTCGCTGAAAGTGTGAGTAAGACGCTTGATAACTAACTTTTAAGTTCAGCTTTCAGCGAAGAATTTCTTTACTCATAAGTCAACTCTTAGCAGACTTCTTAGGAGTAATTCTATGAAGCTTGATAAATACGGCCCCAGATCTTTAAAACAACGTTGAGAACTTGTTGAATTAGGTCCTGACGTTGAGAACTTGTTGAATTAGGTCCTGACGTTGAGCAACTCAAACCTAACGTTGAAACAACATGTGTTTTGATGACATTTAATCAATGTTGGGTTTTGGCGTTGATTTGACCATTGAATCTTGGTCATTTCCCAACCAACAACGTGGATCCAACGTAGGACACCAACGTTGTCTCAATATACAAATACAACTATTTTGCAACGTTGTTTCAAAGTCAGTTTTAAAGGACGTGTATGTATAATCAACGTATCAATGTCTTGTGCCTGCTGGGTTTGACATTTTATTATTATGCGTAACAGAGCAGTAAGGGGCAAGGAATCAGTTTGTTGCAAAATTTCATATGAAGTGTCATGTTATTCATTAATCAACATTTTACATGTGATTATTCTACACGTAAACTTCACACAGCGCGTGATCTGTTGCCAAACAAACAGTATAGCTTTCAGTTAAACTGAACTGACTCGCACTAATGAAATATTGGTTTAAAGAACAGACTGAGTGAGGAAACAACAAATAAGAACCCAACATCTGAGCCGAAACAAAAGTAAGTCAAAGCTAATGGTTTTTCCCAATCACCACAAGTTTAATTTCTGGAGCTGTTCCCACCGACCCCGGGTGCATGTTAACTGTTTTCAAACAGTTCGACCTTCTATAATCACGTCCCCATGAGCACAGGGGAAATTAAAGTGTGTGAGGTGATGCATATGCTACATTCTGCAGCACTACTGCACAGCATGAAGCGGTGTAAAGCTGGTGAATTCTTAAATGCAGATGACTCTCAGACGCTGCATACAACGCATTCCAGGAGCTGCTTTATGGATTGGACTTTCCACGTTCCCCGTGCAAAATATGGGTAGTGGAATCAAGGGATGCATTTTTGCTTTTATGAAGAGATACTCCCTCTATACAGTTGACGTTTTCAGAAAAACAGTGCATACACATTAGAGCTGTAGCAGTATATACTGTACATCAGTGTTTTTCAACCTTTTTTGAGCCTAGGCACATTTTTTTCATTAAAAAAATACGGAGGCACACCACCAGCAAGAAAAGGTTAAAAAATGTCGTGCCTTATTTTGAGTTTGTTGTTTTTTCCTGTGTGTCGTGCTTTAGTTCCTGTCTTGCGCTGTTATTTTGGTGACCCTTCGTGTTTTGTTGGTGTTCTCCAGTAGCAGCTGCACACCTTCCTTTGAGTGCTATTGCCCGCATCCGGTTTGTTTTCGCAATCAAGACTATTAAAGTTGTGCGTACGCTATCCTTCTATGTGGGGACATTGTTGATTGTCATGTCGTGTACGGATGTGCTTTGTGGACGCCGTCTTTGCTCCACACGCTGTAAGTTTTTGCTGTCGTCCAGCATTCTGTTTTTGTTTACTTTGTAGCCAGTTCAGTTTTACTTTTGTTTTACATAGCCATCCCTATGCTTCAGTGCCTTTTCCTAGCGGGACTTGGTTTAAGCGTTACATACCTTTTTACCTGCACGCTGTCTCCCCCGGTGCTCTGCATATTGGGATCACGACAAACCATCCTCGACGCGTTCCGATTCCTACAAAGCAATGAACTACCTGCTGCCACCTACTGATATGGAGCATAACAAGATTACCCTGCCAAGCTCTACACAGCACAGACACTAAACAACGACACATTATTATGATTATTGATTTGCAAAAAATATTTTTTGGACCAATTAGGTGAAGTTGCATAATTTCCCACGGCACACCAGACAATATCTCACGGCACTAGTGTGCCGCGGCACAGTGGTTGAAAATCACTACTGTACATCATACATGGATTTTACAGTACAGTTCAGTCATACCAATTTGTGAGCGACATGAAGTATAACTGCCCATCGTAACATGTTATATATATATATATATATATATATATATATATATATATATATATATATATATATATATATATATATATATATATATATATATATATATATATATACAGTTGTGGTCAAAAGTTAAATACACTTGTAAAGAACATAATGTCATGGCTGTCTTGAGTTTCCAATACTTTCTACAACTCTTATTTTTTTTTGTGATAGAGTGATTGGAGCACATACTTGTTGGTCACAAAAAAAACATTCATGAAGTTTGGTTCTTTTATGAATTTATTATGGGTCTACTGAAAATGTGACCAAATCTGCTAAGTCAAAAGTATACATACAGCAATGTTAATATTTGCTTACATGTCCCTTGGCAAGTGTCACTGCAATAAGGCACTTTTGGTAGTCATCCACAAGCTTCTGGTGTAATTTTTGACCACTCCTCTTGACAAAATTGGTGCAGTTCAGCTAAATTTGTTGGTTTTTTGACATGGACTTGTTTCTTCAGCATTGTCCACATGTTCTCAATGGGGTTTAAGTCAGGACTTTGGGATGGCCATTCTAAAACCTTCATTCTAGCCTGATTTAGCCATTTATTTACCACTTTTGATGTGTGCTGAAAGTCATTGTCCTGTTGGAACACCTAACTGCGCCCAAGACCCAACCTCCGGGCTGACGATTTTAGGTTGTCCTGAAGAATTTGGAGGTAATCCTCCATTTTCATTGTCCCATTTACTCTCTGTAAAGCACCGGTTCCATTGGCAGCAAAACTACAGTACACAGTTACACAACTAAAGTAACACAATAGTACAAACTCACACAAATGCAAACACAAAACACCCTTGTCCAATACCATTGTCAGATTCGAGTCTATTACATATGTGTTCAAATTCTGAGTTATTTGATCTCTGAACTGTTCTAAGGGTCCTCTGTAGTGACAACCCTTGTCTTGTTAGCCCCCCCACCCTTTGTCCTAGTCTATATTCAGTCTAGTCTTTACAAGCCTTGCTTGTTTTGCATCTTGAAACTTTTAGTCTTATCGCAGCAGTAACAGTTCATGCATTCCATCATGTCTCCTGTTCTTAGATCTCTATCAAGCAACAACCGTGTCTTGCCTCACCTTAAAATGTATCTTTCCCGCATGCAATCCAATTTCTCTGAAGCCACAGTACTCTTGCTGAAAACAAAGAGAATCAGAGGGTAGAGAGGTAGCAGAGGAAATTGATCAAGTATAGATGGATGGAGAAAAAAGTTCAGAAGACAACCAGAGGGCTGACAACTGTCCATAGCAGTTAGGGAAAACAGCCGTCTTGTTTCCAGGAAACCAGTTTATACAATATACAACAGAATAATAAGTTCTTATTGCATTTTAACAGAAACGTGGATTGATCCAAGTCCCAAAAAAAGTATTCTGATATTAACAGTAAATTATCAAGTAAATTGATAATAGTTTTTAGAAAATAAGACAGTTGGAAATAACGCAAACTATGGACTGGACTCTCACAATATTAACTAGATCCACTCGACGTCCATTGCACCGGTCGCTCAGGGGGGGGGTCCCCAAATCTGCAGTCCCCTCCAAGTTTTATCATCGTATGCCATTGGGTTGAGTTTTTTCTTGCCCTGATGTGTCCATAGAAATGACCAATCACGGAAGGGAATCCGTTGTCTAAGAATAAAGAAATATCTTGGAAATATTTAAGTGGACAATGGGAGTGTATATTTTGACAATAAACTACAAAATAATACAAAACAAACTAGTCCCCGCCGGCACTCACGCTACCGCTCCCTCTCTTCTGTCGCCCACACACTCACTGACGTCACTCACCTCACGGCCACACACATACGCTACTGTCATAACATTTTCTTTCCAATTCATTAATCAGGCAACTAATTTGAAACTGGTGTGGGTGGCTCTATATATACTAGCCCACTGCAGACACATGCAGAAATCAACAAGGAATCGAAAAGTATTAAATCTGTGACAAAAATAATATCCGCTCTGTCTAAACGATACCGTTTGATCAGCTGCTCGTCATCAAAAAAAAAAAAACATTGTTCCGTTCCCTGAACGTTCGCGCACGTCTCTCTCGCCTCAGTGCCATCCCCTGCTGGCAACTCCTAACCACTTAAGACACCTCTGAAGGTCTCTTAAATATCGTGGGGAGTAGGAGTGATTCTTAGACTTAAGAACGTTGATAAAAAGCTTTTCTTCTTAAGTTTGAGAGTAGGACTAAATTTTGCAAATTCTCAGGACTTAAGTGTAAAATGGCACTCTAAGAAGCTTGATAAGTACGGCCCCTGGTCTCCGCGGGTCTTTAAACAAGTTTTTGGGATCTTTAGAAGATCCAGGGACCGTATTTATCAAGCGTCTTAGAGTGCCATTTTACACTTAAGTCCTGAGAATTTGCGAAATTTAGTCCTATTCTCAAACTTAAGAATAAAAGCTATTTATCAACTTTCATAAGTCTAAGAATCACTCCTACTCTCCACAATATTTAAGAGACCTTCAGAGGTGTCCTAAGTGGTTAGGAGTTGCCAGCGGGGGATGGCACTGAGGCGAGAGAAACGTGCGCGAACATTCAGGGAGCGGAAGGATGCCCTGGCTTTGTTTTATGACGAGCAGCTGATCAAACGGTATCGTTTAGACAGAGCAGGTGTTATTTTTCTCACAGATTTAATAAGGGGCGTCATCTCATCAGCAACATCACGCAGCAGAGCTTTCACAGCAGAACTAAAGGTCATCACGATGCTTCGATATCTAAGTAATGAATTGGAAAGAAAAGGAAACATTTATTTTTGATTCATTGCCAATATTGTTTGTTTGTTTTGTATTATTTTGTAGTTTATTGTCAAATATAAACAAAAAAAGTATTCTGATATTAACAGTAAATTATCAAGTAAATTGATAATAGTTTTTAGAAAATAAGACAGTTGGAAATAACGCAAACTATGGACTGGACTCTCACAATATTAACTAGATCCACTCGACGTCCATTGCACCGGTCGCTCAGGGGGGGGTCCCCAAATCTGCAGTCCCCTCCAAGTTTTATCATTGTATGCCATTGGGTTGAGTTTTTTCTTGCCCTGATGTGGGATCTGAGCCGAGGATATCGTTGTAGCTTGTGCAGCCCTTTGTGACACATGTGATTAAGGGCTATATAAATACACTTTGATTGATTGATTGATTGAAAATGTTAGCGCATACATCAGCAGCTAAATTAAGAGCATTTGTAACCTGTTTTGAAACGGTTGTATTATTAGTTATATTATAATAACAAACTGCAATTTACATTGGAATATTTCAGACCATGTCGCCCAATCTTAGTGCCACGTAATGCGAAGCACCACCTGGACCACCACGAACAATCATTCACATTTATAGGCTGGTGCAGCAGCAGACACATTCTCTAGATTAATATGTAATGATTGTTCTGGTTACCGCTCAGACGTTCCTTAGCAATTACCGTACTTCTTTTGAAGAATAAATGGAGAGGTTAAGCGATTCGAGACTACGGATGGAAGGAAGGTTCCATTATACGGCATTGTGTTTTCAGAATATTCTGTGTGTTGAATGACATTCTTGATCTGCTGCTTCAGTCGATGACTTGATTTGGGTCTGATCGGACTGAGGGTACTTCATCCTGAAATAAGGTGCTTGGCATCAAAGCAGTATCATTGTATAAGTGATCCCAGGTTACAAGCGGCTCTCCTATCAGACTGGTACCTATTGTTCCCATCAAGAGGAAAAGTGACAAGCAGAGAACAGGAGAAGACGAGGGAAGTAAGAAAGAGACAGTGAGTATTTTACGTCGTCTCTTGTACCGCCTTGAGCAATACATCTCCCTCGAGAGGTTCCCACTGACAACTTGACATCGAAAGAGGCTGAACGTGGGGGGAGAGTGAGAAAGGTAATCACCTGCTACAGGCATGAGAGGTATGGAGATGAGAGTGTGTACTACTCCCATATCACTCATACCGCCGTCTCCCCATGAGTGCCAAATGACTACCATCAGCTGCATACAGAGCGGACGTGGAGTATGCATCTATGATTATTCAAAGACGCACATCACAACCATTGTAATTTGCCATCTTGGACAATAAAGGGCAAAATTGCGGTATCTGGACGCAACATTATATTCGCTCTTGTTGGTTCCTTTACATTTTGTTGTTCACACTACTTTTTAGTTTGATCTAGGTCAGGGGTCGGCAACCCGCGGCTCTAGCGCCGCCCTAGTGGCTCTCTGGAGCTTTTTCAAAAATGTATGAAAAATGGAAAAAAATGAGGGGAAAAAAATATATTTTTTGTTTTAATATGTTTTTTGTAGGAGGACAAACATGACACAAACCTCCCTAATTGTTGTAAAGCACACTGTTTATATTAAACATTAGAGATGTCCGATAATAGCTTTAAAATGTAATATCGGAGATTATCGGTATCTGTATTTTTATTATCGGTATCGTTTTTTAAATTTTTTTTATTTTTTTTATTAAATCAACATAAAAAACACAAGATACACATACAATTAGTGCACCAACCCAAAAAACCTCCCTCCCCCATTCACACTCATTCACACAAAAGGGTTGTTTCTTTCTGTTATTAATATTTTGCTTCTACATTATATATCAATATATATCAATACAGTCTGCAAGGGATACAGTCCGTAAGCACACATGATTGTGCATGCTGCTGGTCCACTAATAGTACTTTAACAGTAATTTTACTAATTTTCATTAATTACTACTTTCTATGTAACTGTTTTTATATTGTTTTACTTTCTTTTTTATTCAAGAAAATGTTTTTAATTTATTTATCTTATTTTATTTTATAATTTTTTTTTAAAAGGACCTTATCTTCACTATACCTGATTGTCCAAATTAGGCATAATAATGTGTTAATTCCACGACTGTATATATCGGTATCGGTTGATAGCGGTATCGGTTGATATCGGTATCGGTAATTAAGAGTTGGAATATCGGAATATCGGATATCGGCAAAAGGCCATTATCGGACATCCCTATTAAACATGCTTCACTGATTTGAGTATATGGCGAGCGCCGTTTTGTCCTACTAATTTTGGCGGTCCTTGAACTCACCGTAGTTTGTTTACATGTACAACTTTCTCCGACTTTCTAGGACGTGTTTTATGCCACTTCTTTTTCTGTCTCATTTTGTCCACCAAACTTTTAACGTCGTGCATGAATGCACGAAGGTGCAAGCTAATCCATGCTAACATGCTATTTGGGCTAGCTATATGTACATATTGCAACATCATGCCTCATTTGTAGCTATATTTGAGCTCATTTAGTTTCCTTTAAGTCCTCTTAATTCACACTATCTGTATGTAATATGGCTTTTAATTTTTTGCGGCTCCAGACAGATTTGTTTTTGTATTTTTGGTCCAATATGGCTCTTTCAACATTTTGGGTTGCCGACCCCTGATCTAGGTCTACAGAAGTAAGTCGTAATAACATCGCCTCACAAAAACCAGAGGCTGAGGTTGCGTCATATGTAGGTAGGATTGCTTTGTAATGTGTCTACATTCCCCAGTCATCAACACAGTCTGAGCAGTCACCCAAGAGGCAGAGTACATTCTCATTATTAACAGCCCACTGGCATGTCTTGGCACAATAACGTTCACACCTGCTCCAAGTGTGCCCAACCACACATGAACCGTAATCGAGACCACCTTTCCAAGCGGGTCTAAGTACTGCAAATTAGCAGACTAATGAAACTGACTGGATTAAGTGGAGTAGGCGACACAGGCAACCGCATTGCTGAGAAAAAACGTATAGTTTCAAAGGATATATGGTACAACCAACCAAAAATGTAGAACCTACAGAAAAACAGCAGACATTGTTAGCCTCTTACTACGGACTTCAAGGATTCAATGTATGCATGTTCCTTTTCCGAGTTTGAAGAGTTATGCTGCGTTCCATATGCCTTGAAAGTCACAGCCGAGTTATCAGCGAACTGGTTACGTAGTCGGAAATAGATAGCCACATCCACGATAGCTACTATTGTGCTTGCCTTGTCTGAATATACCGTATTTTCTGGGCTACAGAGCGCACCGGTATTTAAGCTGCACCAACCAAATTTTTGGAAAAACTTTTTTTTTTACAAATATTAGCCGCTCTAGAGTATAGACTTAGACTTCCTTTTATTGTCATTGAAATTTGAACTTTACAGTACAGATAAGAACGAAATTCCGTTGCATTAGCTCATGGTAGTGCAGGATAAAAGAGCAATAAGGTGCAGATATAAATAAACAGATTACTGTACAGATAAATATATTGCACTTTTGCATATACATCCACGTTTATGGATGTATGTTATATTGTCTTTATATTCCAGCGAGTTAATCCATTTTTGGGGGGAATTGAGGGGATTATTATGATGCGTTCAAGAGCCTCGTTCAAGATTTTGTGAAATGTTAATTTACATACCTTAGTTGTTTCCAAAAGGTGCCTCACACGGCTGTAAAATGGCTGATTAAATATAAAAGAAGTCATTGTCATGGACCCACTAGCTGTGGAGGCTAGCTCTCCAATCAGCTAATAACTCCACAGTGACGTTTTTAGCTAATTTACTAAACTGAAACAGTACAAAAAGAAGGGCATTGTATGTTAATAGCACTAACACAGACACTTTTAAAAATCTTAGCAACAATGCTAACTTGATTACATTACGATAGCACATACAAATATCCATGAAAGCACTCCTACGCACATCACACAGGACAGTTCAGTAAGTAGGAATTGTTTTAGTTATATTGTAAAACTTACAAACGTTGCTTGGATTGATGAATGAAGAATCCATAAAAATACTTCTGGCTCAAAGCAAAAAAATAGGAAATACATTTTCAACCAGCAGTACCTGCAGTGAGTAAATTCGTCCAAAAGATGGCGCCATAACACAAACAATAACACACTTTTCAGTGTATCTGTCGGTGTAATATGAACACTGTTAATAAAATACAAAATATTATGGCCGTTAGCGAAGAAAAATCCATAAATTAGCCGGACTATTTTGTAAGTTGCAAGGTTCAAAGCTTGGGGAAAAAAAGTAGTGACTTATAGTTCGGAAAATACGGTAAACAACTTCGGGACAATATGGCGTCCGTCTGCAACCTTCAAACACGGAGGGTGAAGAGAAAACAGATGTAGTACGCTTATACCACATGGAACAAGGTAATTTACGTTTCAGTAACATTGCCACATATATATGTCCAACAATACAACATATATGGCTAAAACTTACATAAACTTTTAAAAAAGTTTAGGTAGCCATCTTTGAAAGCTAACTCTGGGATGGTGAGGACTCTCTGACTAGGGATTAAAAGGTTTTAACGATATCGGTAAAACTCTGCTTTGAATTTAAATGATCGGAAAAACGTGATTGATAACCAGACGTCAATAAGCTCACGGACCAGGTGACACTTCTGATTTACGGACGAAGCAAGCTAGCACTAGCCCACTAGCTAGCTTAAATGTTCACATTAATACCTAAGACATTAAAGTTTTATGCCATTAACAAACAACATACTCCAACTTATATAAACACATTTATGTCTGAGCTATTAAGCATTTCAATTGTGTACATTGAACCTACAAGCTTTGCTCTCTTGTGTGGTGTTCGGGTCTATGGGACCCGTTTTTATTTTTTATTAAAAGAAAAATGATGCAATTAATTAATTTTTCAAACTGAGACTCACTGACTTTGGCTCATTTTCTGTGAAGAACATTTATCAGAATACATATATAATGACCACACACCATACACCCCCTTACATAAGATGTCCGGGTCCACTGGACCTGGGGCTAATAGAAGTGTTGAAATTGATGTTCTGTGTACCACACACACACACACACCCACACACAGCAGGCCTAGACAGGAGGAGGACAGAGTGTAGGTACACAGAACATCAGAGGGTCAAATGTGCGAGAAAATGAGAGCAGACAGTGTTGACAAACAATGTTGCAACCTTGTGTGGGAACCACAGGTGCAGAAACACAAAAGAAGAATCCCTGAACAGATGTTTATTGGGATATGGTAAACATCTGGGGCCGTACTTATCAAGCTTCTTAGAATTACTCCTAAGAAGTCTGCTAAGAGTTGACTTAAGAGTAAATAAATTATTTGCTGAAAGCTGCACTTAAAAGTTAGTTATCAAGCGTCTTACTCACACTTTCAGCGAAGTGTAGGACTGAATCTTAAGTGTCACACTCAGAGCTGAATTACGACATTACTATGTGCCGTAAACGGAATTTTAGGTGACGTCATGTCTGTGCCCATAGAAATGACCAATCACGGAAGGGAATCCGTTGTCTAAGAATAAAGAAATATCTTGGAAATATTTAAGTGGACAATGGGAGTGTATATTTTGACAATAAACTGCAAAATAATACAAAACAAACTAGTCCACGCCGGCACTCACGCTACCGCTCCCTCTCTTCTATCGCCCACACACTCACTGACGTCACTCACCTCACGGCCACACACATACGCTACTGTCATAACATTTTCTTTCCAATTCATTAATTAGGCCCTTAATTTGAAACTGGTGTGGGTGGCTCTATATATACTAGCCCACTGCAGACACATGCAGAAATCAACAAGGAATCGAAAAGTATTAAATCTGTGACAAAAATAATATCCGCTCTGTCTAAACGATACCGTTTGATCAGCTGCTCGTCATAAAAAAAAAACCCACATTGTTCCGTTCCCTGAACGTTCGCGCACGTCTCTCTCGCCTCAGTGCCATCCCCTGCTGGCAACTCCTAACCACTTAAGACACCTCTGAAGGTTTCTTAAATATCGTGGAGAGTAGGAGTGATTCTTAGACTTAAGAACGTTGATAAAAAGCTTTTATTCTTAAGTTTGAGAGTAGGACTAAATTTCGCAAATTCTCAGGACTTAAGTGTAAAATGGCACTCTAAGAAGCTTGATAAGTACGGCCCCTGTTCAGTATTTTAACATAAAAGTGTTTGATTGTGAGGCATTAAAAGCCACAAAATGCAACGGGTCCATCAGACCCACAAACGCTGGCTGAGTAACAACAGAATGAACATTACACAAGGGTTAAAACAAAGTGATCGATATATACTCGGCGGAATATGATATGGTCGTGTATATAACAGGACGGAACTCGCAGAAAACAATATGGCATTTAAGAAACTGGAACAATATTCAATGTTTCTTCTGCCAAGAAAAGACATTGTTAGCCTATTTAGTTATTGTTAAATACAACTTGGTTAAAATATGTTAATAAAACTAAAACATGTAATAAATAAATATATTTTAAAAAAAATACTTTAATATAAGTACTTTTTGAGCACAAGGATACTGTAATAATAACCACTATCATTTTGGTCACACATAAATATGAACTTTTCATATTGTTACACTCTATCTTTGGCTTTACTTGTAGTAAATCCGACCTTTCCAGTTGAAACCTCTGACTAAGAACTCTGAAATTCCAACTCTCTGGTACAAATGAAGGGCAGCACTGTACCATACGGCATCATAGGTCTTAAAGGTTAAATCAGGGCTTTGCGATCATTTGATGCACATCCGTTTGGTTTTCATAAAACATTGTGAGCGACTCTTGAAATTTGACATTGACTGACTGATGTACGATGCCTAGGGGAAGACCTCCAAAGGGTGTGATCCTGTGATTGTCTGTGAGTGAGTGACTTAGCCACCTGAGCAATGTGTCTCTGGGTTGACAAAAAGCACACATGTGTGTCAGATTGACAGAATGTTGCTGTCTATCAAGGTGTTTGCTTTTTAGACTCAAAAGCCCGTCAGAGTGGCTTGTTCAACACGATTCGATGCCTAAGCCGTATTAACCTAATTATACTTAATTAATCTTGGTTTTAAACTGCAAAATCTCAATATAACATCAGTTGTGTTTTAGGGTGATTTTGGCTGTGAATATATTTGCATATGCAATTGTCCATTCTTTTTATCTTAAAAAAAGGCATCGTAGGTGGATTGCAATCTTACATACTTTTCAGACTGTGGCACACTGATTGGACAGAACTTTACCGGCCAACTTTTATACAAAACTTGGATCACTCCTTGCAAACAGCATGAAAAGGCATAGATGTTGGTTCACAACACACTTTTATACTACTTAATACAGTAAAATATCATTGGCACAACAAGTGGTTGTCAGAGTTGACCGGTGGTCAACCGAAACTAGACTTTAGGAAGTTGGTAAGGCTGTTTTTGTATAAGTCTTCACCAATATAGTATCTACGTGACTGAGACCCTACCATGTGTGTTTTTCATGAGTTCAGTATAATATACTTGAAATGAACGTTCTACATGAACCTCTGCAAAGCATGTAAGGTGGGGGAGTAAGCTCCGGTCACTGATACTTAACTGTAGGGGTGTCAAAACATTTTTATTTTCGAATTTGTCGCGATTCTTATTTGTAACGATTCTTAATTTATTCCAAAAAATGTAAAAACATATATAATTATTATTAATTTTGTTTGATCTGTCCTGTCCAGCCACTCAGGAAAATCCTATTGTTGGTGAAGATGATCATATCTGCTGTACATACAGTATTTACTTTAGAAAAGAGAAATGTTGGATACTTTGTTGTGATCCGCTGCCCGGATCATGTTCTGTTTGGGTTTTTTCGAGTCACTTGGGTTTTTCTGTTAGTTTTGGACTCCTTTAGTTCCTGTTTGTGCACCTCCTGAGTTGGTTTCCATAGCTACTTATTATTTTCACCTGCCGCCTGTGTTCCGGACGCGCACCTGTTTTCAATCACTGACATTATTTAAGCCTGCCTTTTCCAGTCAGTCGGTCTGGCTTCTTTATTTGCGTCACGCGACTGTTACGTGAGTTTTTGCTTGTCTCCTAGCCCCTGCTAGTGATCTTAGTCTGTGCTAAGTTGTAGCCTTAGCTTCCGGTGCACTCGGCACCTTATCCATTTGGTTTGTTTTCTGTTTTGTACCTGTTTTGTGTTGTTTTACTATTAAATCAAGTCCTTACCTGCAAGTCCTGTCCGGATTCATCCTTTGCATCCTGGGAGAACATACCCCGCATCATCAAGCGACCCGATCGTAACATACTTCTCTTGTTGCTTTATTTGTATTTGACTTTATTAAATGTTTGGGTACAAGTTTATTAAACAAAACCAGATTTATTTTGAGTAATATAGAAATGTATCAGAGTTGTGTATCTATTTTATGGAGAAATGTAGTTAACCATAGAACTGGCACACAATGTTATTAAAAAAAGTATGCATTTTGAATCGAGAATCTTTTTGTATCGAGAATCGATTCTAAAATGAATTGTTACCCCTAATTCACAGATTCACAGCCCTAGTTAGTTGCCTGGCTAGTTAGGATTCCATCAAACATACATTTTGGATTTTTATAAAACTTTGTAGAAAAAGTAGAGCCAAAGAAAAACCTAGTACATTCAAATCAGACCAGTATTTTTCCTTTTCATTGTAAAGCAATGGAGGAGCCTACCCATCATCCGTGGGAGATGTTTATTGATTTCTATTTTAGTATTGGCCTAACATATAAAGACATCAAATCGTATTATGGTCCCACAACAGAGCACAGACGATGGGTAGGCTCCCGCTCCTCCATCGCTCTGTCTGTTTTACTTCCGGTTCACTGACATAGAAAAAAAAATGTTTGCGAGATCTTGCAAAACATCCATGTCCCTTCAGGGAACAGATGTCAAAATCAAGGCCCGCAGGCCAGATATGGCCCTCCACGTCATTTTATATGGCCCGCAAAAGCCTGGAAATAATGTGTCAATAAAATACCTTATATTACTTACTTTCTTATTTTCTTAATAAAAGATATTATTTATTTTTTTTTTTTGTAGTTTGACAGGGGGAAAAAATGGTGTCCAATATAATAATAATAATAATAATACCTGGGATTTATATAGCGCTTTTCTAAGTACCCAAAGTCGCTTTACATATTTTTTTTAACCCATCAATCATTCACACCTGGTGGTGGTAAGCTACTTTCATAGCCACAGCTGCCCTGGGGTAGACTGACGGAAGCGTGGCTGCAATTTGCGCCTACGGCCCCTCCGGCCACCACCTATCATTCATCATTCAATTCACCGGTGTGAGTGGCACCGGGGGCAAAGGGTGAAGTGTCCTGCCCAAGGGCACAACGGCAGCGATTTTTGGATGGCAAGAGGCGGAGAGCGAACCTGCAACCCTCAGGTTTCTGGCACGGTTGCTCTACCCACTAGGCCATGCCGTCCCAATATTGCGACACATATTATATTATCTAACGTTTTTGGTCAAAATCCAAATAAATACTTAAATATCTGCTTAACTTATGATTTTGAAACAAGTTATCCATCAAATTGTACACTATCAAAATTACCAATAGATTTTACAGTAACATTTAGAGCATACTGTAAGAAAATGACCAATGTTTTTTTTTTACAGTAATATTAAGACTGAGCTGTCTTTTTATTTATTTATTTATTATTATATATTATTATTATTTATTATTTACTGTAAAATCCACAGTTGATGATTTTATGGTACCACGTTTAATTATGGTAAAAAACTGGCAGCTGAGTTCCATCCATCCATTTTCTACCGCTTAGTCCCTTTGGGGTTGCGGGGGGCGCTGGAGTTGTCAAAATAAAATTAAACAGAGGTACTGTATTTCTATTTAGAGGTACTGTATTTCTGTTGTAAAAATAATAATAATAAAAAAATTACTCTTTACGTAAAAACAAAGTTAAATATTTAAATTCATAGGCAAAATCATTAATTATTTACTGATACATGCGGCCCTCTAATGGCAGCAATGACTGCGGTGTGGCCCTCAATAAACCCCTGCTTTAAGGGCTCCATACTATTGTAAAAAAAAATACAAATAAATACAAATAAAAAAATTAAACCAAAAAGGCATAATGTAACATAATTAGATTAAATTCTGCAAACAAACCCACAAAACACATGTCTTTAAATATATGTTCTAGCTTTTTTTTTTTTAGCCTATTTCAGCTGGAACCAGTGCAGAACAAAAGCATATTCTGTGGGACAGGAGTCTGACACATGACTTCTGTGACTTTTTAAAGTCAGGCCTATTTAACCCTTGTGTAATGTTCATGTTGTGTCAGCGTTTGTGGGTCTGATGGATTTTGTGGCTTTTAATCAATCAATCAATCAATCAGCTTTATTGTCCATTCTTACATGTACAAGACACATAAGAACTGAAATTACATTTTCGGCACAATCCCGCTAAGAGCAGACATACGTTACAGGGAGACAAGACGGGACCGCCAACGGATCAGCCTCACTTAGGCGCTCCTCAAAAAGGTGGGAAAAAGGTGACATTGGGGAAGGGGGGAAGTAAAAAAAAATATCAGTCTGAGGCTGGACCCTCAGGAATGGTCCAGACTGAGTCCGAGGAAAAAAACCTCACATAGCATGGCACACATAAACATGGTACATTTAATCACAACAACTCGCAACAGAGTCATCCAACAGGACTTTGGAGGCCGGCAGCTGCTGTTGAGCGCTGCTCAGCCCCCACAACCCCGGAGGAATAAAGCAGTGGTGAAGGCGTTGATTTGGGGAGGGGTGTGTGCGTGCATGTATGCCCAATTAACTTGGGTGAGATGTTGGATTGTCTTTATGGGCCGAGGCCGGCCCCAAGAGTTCAAGAGTTCAAGAGTCCGACCCAGGTGCTTTTGAAAAAAAGGGAAAGGTCAAAAGCGTCCATCTTTGAGGAGTCCTCAGGGGAGTGTTTTCAAACAGCCTGTTCCTCAAGGCCATTCGAGGGAGTCAAATCGTAGATTAAGATGTTGTTTTTTCTTCGAGCAGTCAAAACAATGACATTCCTGCTCTATATGCTGGCTCTGACAATTCCAATTTATTCTTTCTGTAACATCATCAAGATGGAATCTACCTTGCGATTCAAATCAGCAATCGCTCCAGTCTGTGATCCCACAGCACGACCCAATCCTTCCATTGCGTTGAACAGCCTGTTGGCCCCTTGAGTGGCTGCCATCGTCTTCCGAATTTGACGATACACCAGAGCAATGCCCAGCCCAATCAGCAAATGCCCTGCGATCACAGCTCCAAATAGGTAGATGTCTTCCACGTCCTCGATGGAAAGGACTGAGAGGCACATGATTCTCCAAGTATTCCAGGAATCTCTCACGTACCCCGCAGCAATGGTTCCATCAGGGCAGCCAGGCTCCCCCGAGCCTCTTTTCCTTGTCAAAAAGACTGTGTCAATTGCGTCGAGAGTCCAGTTGATCAAATTCATTTTGATGTTTAGATTTGAGGACAGCTCAAGAAAAGAGGCTTCAAAATAGTTCAGACAAGACAAAAACAAAGGGAGCAAGCAGGGAAGGAGGGAGCGGAGAAAAATGCGACCGCCCTCACCAGAGGCAAGACAGAAAAATGCCTCACAATCAAACACTTTTATGTTAAAATACTGAACAGATGTTTACCTTATCCCAATAAATGTCTGTTCAGTATTTTAACATAAAAGTGTTTGATTGTGAGGCATTAAAAGCCACAAAATGCAACGGGTCCATCAGACCCACAAACGCTGGCTGAGTAACAACAAGATGAACGTTGCACGGAAAATGTCTCTGCCAGTTTCTGCATCCCACAGGGATTCTTCTTTTGTGTTTCTGCACCTGTGGTTCCCACACAAGGTTGCTAAAATTGTTTGTCAACACTGTCTGCTCTCATTTTCTCGCACATTTGACCCTCTGATGTTCTGTGTACCTAGACTCTGTCCTCCTCCTGTCCAGGCCTGCTGTGTGTGTGTGTGTGTGTGTGTGTGTGTGTGTGTGTGTGTGTGTGTGTGTGTGTGTGGTACACAAAACATAAATTTCCACACTTCTATTAGCCCCGGGTCCAGTGGACCCAGACATCTTATATGTAATATAAATGTGTAGGGGGGGTGTATGGTGTGTGGTCATTAAATATGTATTCTGATATATGTTCTTCACAGAAAATGAGCCAAAATCAGTGAGTCTCAGTTTGAAAAAATCATTAATTGTATCATTTTTCTTTTAATAAAAAATGAAAACAGGTCCCACAGACCACACCACACAAGGGTTAAAGTAGTTTTTGTTTTTTTTATGGAATAACATTTCGAAGTGGAAAGATTAGTCCAAGGTATTGTTTCTTGCAGCGGCTTTTAACCAGACTAATACATTATGTATTCACAAAGCCCTTGCTTGGAGCCAAGTGCATGCCAATTAATAAAACGTAAGGAAAGTTAAGGAAATAGTGGAGGAGAGGATTAGGCTGGCAACAAACTGGCAAGTGAGTGCTTGACAGGCCCTCTGAGCATCCGCTCGTACAAAACCTGAGTGTGTGTTCACGCTCATGGGGGTGCTCATCATAAAATACCCTTCCCTTAATCTGCTTCCTGCACTTACCATTCCTCTCGTTTATTTGGCTTTTTTTGTGGGGGGAGGGATGGGGAGGTCACACCGGTTCAGGAGTGTGGCAGTTCGATGAAGACCATCATAGGCCATTGTAAAGTAGAACCGCTGTCAAACAATGAGGCCGGCAGGTGACTGATGTCACAAAGAAGTGTCCCGCACTGTAATAACCTGATGATTGTGATGTACGTTCACTTTCATTTGACACTGAGTGCACATTTTTTTGTATTTATGTGCATCGATTTACGCCGTCTATCGTTCCAAACACACATGAAAAATGCATCCGTGTGCCGCCGCCCCGGTTAAACCCGACCAATTTCACTGAGAGCAAGCCTGACTACGGTTGCTGCATGTTAAGCGTGTTCTCGTGTGTAAACGGGGCGAGCTGGAGCGTACATAAACACACATGCCATGAGTTCGTCCTACTGTAAGAAAGGATTCACTTGTTATTATTATTATTATTATTAGCCTTTATTTAACCAGGTAAAATCCCATTGAGATCAAAGATCTCTTTTCCAAGGGAGACCTGGCCAAGAGGGCAGCAGCAAGGTTACATTAAAAACAGTAAACAAATACATAAAACATCACATTTACGACATTAAAACTTGCTCGCATAACACATGTGCATACAGACAAGGTAGACTGCAGTCCTTTCACAGAAGCTTTAAACTCATTCAACGTAACTTGTAACAAATATTTACATATGTTAATAATAATAATAGATTGTATTTGTAAAAAGCACTTTACATTGAGTAAACAACCTCAAAGTGCTAGTGTATTAAAAAAAAGAAAAAAAAAAGATAATTAAAAAAATAATAATAAAAACTAGAACAGCCAAATAGCTAAAACTAGTATGCATATATCTAAAAAATTGTGTTTTTAAAAAAAAAGTTTTTTTAAGCCTTTTTTAAAAGCATACACAGTTTGTGGTGCCCTCAGGTGGTCAGGGAGATCGTTCCACAGACTGGGAGCGGTGGAGCAGAAAGCCCGGTCTCCCATTGTTCGTAGCTTTGTCCTCTGAGGTTGGAGGAGGTTAGCCTGTCCGGAGGATTTGGGGGTGAGTAGTTCTTTGAGGTAGAGGGGGGGCATTTCCATGGAGGCACTGGTGGGTTAGTAGGGAGACTTTGAATTCAATCCTGAGTGGAACAGGAAGCCAGTGAAGGGATTTGAGAGTTGGTGTGATATGGTCATATTTCCGCACTGTTCAATAGAATCATGTGGAGGGGGGGGGAAGGACACCTTATTAGATGACTCGAAGTGACAATTTGTTTGAGTAATACAACAAAAAAACAGTTGAAATAAACAAGGAATATTCTTTTGAACGTTCCATTTTCTTCTTATAAACGGTCCTAACATTGAAATTTGCAATTTTATCATCGAAAAATCACCTAACTGCCCAAGGATTTTTGTTAGAATAACCATGTATATATTATCACACAACTTTATGCTTAAGGGCCGTTGCTATAGTTATTATCAATTGTGAGGAAGCTGTATTTTTCTATCCGTGCAAAGCTGGCAATCCAAAAAGATTGCAAGTCGTCTCGTATCAGTGTTGTGTCCAGACTCGGCCTGCTGACTGCCGAGGCCGAACACTGAGTACCGGGACGCAGACAAAGCAGAGACGAGGCGATATCACCGGCGTCAACACATTTGCATTTTATTAATAGTCATATATTGTGTCTAACTGGAGCTGTCGAGATTACCCCCTTTCCCTCAGCGACAGCTTCAGTGATGTAACCAGGGACCTCCCAAATAAATAGAGGAAGCACGTGGGCTGGACTTTTAGAACGTAGTTTGGATCTGTAACTAGAGTACAGCCCAAAACACGTCTCTTTTCAATTGAGCAAAATTTAACTCTGTCTCTGCACGATTCCTTGCTTCTCGTCTGTTTAATAGATGTAATCAGTGTTTGAACCTGACAGATTTGTTTTTTGTTTTTTTGCTGCAGCTGTTACATATACTGTAATATTGTACATGGTAATTGGGATTTGTTATATATTGTATATATTATATAAACATATAATATAATAATGTAATACATCAGTATATAATATATACTGTATATATAATATGTAAATATTACATATGCTACTATGATACATTTTTAGTCTACTTTTTACCTTTTGTTTTCGCCGTCTTTTTGTGCCCTTGCGTGCATTTTCCTTTCCATCCTTATCCTTTCCATCCTTTGTAACTGAGCTACTGTGTGGAACAATTTCCCTTGTGGATCAATAAAGTTTGTCTAAGTCTAAGGATCGGTGTGCCAAGCTTGTGGCATCGTATTCGAAAAGACGTGAGGCTGTAATTGCTGGCAAGGCAATACAACTTTATTAATATAGCACGTTTACAACAATTTTTAAAGTTCGCAACTTTTGGTCGCTGATAAAAAAAAGCCTTGCCTGTACCGGAAGTAGCGTGACGTCGCAGGTTGAAGGGCTGCTCACATTTCCCCATTGTTTACACCAGCAGCGAGAGCGATTCGGCCCGAGAAAGCGACGATTACCCCATTAATTTGAGCGAGGATGAAAGATTTGTGGATGAGGAACATGAGAGTGAAGGACTAGAGTGCAGTGCAGGACGTATCTTTTTTCGCTCTGACCGTAACTTAGGTACAAGGGCTCATTGGATTCCACACTTTCTCCTTTTTCTATTGTGGATCACGGATTTGTATTTTAAACCACCTCGGATACTATATCCTCTTGAAAATGAGAGTCGAGAACGCAAAATGGACATTCACAGTGACTTTTATCTCCACGACAATACATCGGCGAAGCACTTTAGCTACGGAGCTAACGTGATAGCATCGTGCTTAAATGCAGATAGAAACAAAATAAATAAGCCCCTGACTGGAAGGATAGACAGAAGACCAACAATACTACTATCAGGAGACACCGAACCAAACACTGGACCTGTAACTACACGGTTAATGCTGTGCCGCCTGGCCAAGCCTAGCAATGCTGTTGCTAACGACGCCATTGAAGCTAACTTAGCTACGGGACCTCAACAGAGCTATGCTAAAAACATTAGCTCTCCACCTACGCCAGCCCTCATCTGCTCATCAACACCCGTGCTCACCTGCGTTCCAGCGATCGACGGCGCAACAAAGGACTTCACCCGATCATCGATGCATCAAGGCAAGGCAACTTTATTTATATAGCACGTTTACAACAATTTTTAAATTGGACCAAAGTGTTTTACAGGTTAAAAAGTAAAAACCGAAAATGCTTTGGAAAGAGATAAACTGAAAATGACGCACTGATCTGAATGAAGTCGAGTCTGCGGCTCGTGTGAGAACACCATTTGCTTATCCACAAAAGTCCGAGCAATCAGCGAATAACAATCCATTTCCATCATGCGGCCTTGTCGCGATCACACCTGCCCCAAGTGCGCTCAAACACGCATTACCCATAATCCATGCAAAGTGGCTCCCACCACAATTTGCAGTTCCATGCCTAGTTCTCAGCGCTCGTACTTGTAAAATGTGTTTGAATATAAGTGGATTCGGGCCAGGTTGCCCACAATTGCATTATTAAAGTGTGGTTTAGACACATAGATGCGTGGCAAGGAAATTGGAAGGGGTTAGGGGCTGCAACAGAGACAGGATTGTGCCAAAAAAAAGTTTGGACCTAAATCGAGGGGGAAAGACAGAATGGATCGGGTTGCTCTTGGAGCGAGGATCACCTGTTATGCATGAAGAACTTATCTATGATCCATATTTAGCCTGTCCGGTATCATCAGTAGTCCAAATGCAACACACATCGCACACACTCCACTTTCTTCTTCCATTTCTGGGTTTTAGTTAGTGTTGTCCGGATACCAATATTTTGGTTCCGGTACCAAAATGTATTTCGATACTTTCCGGTACTTTTCTAAATAAAGGGGACCACAAAAAATTGCATTATTGGCTTTATTTGAACAAAAAACTTAGGGTACATTAAACATACGTTTCTTATTGCAAGTTTGTCCTTAAATAAAATAGTGAAAATACAAGACAACTTGTCTTTTATTAGTAAGTAAACAAACAAAGGCTCCTAATTAGTCTGCTGACATATGCAGTAACATATTGTGTCATTTATCATTCTATTATTTTGTTAACATTATTAAGGACAAGTGGTAGAAAATGAATTATTAATCTACTTGTTCATTTACTGTTAATATCTGCTTACTTTCTCTTTTAACATGTTCTATCTACACTTCTGTTAAAATGTAATAATCACTTATTCTTCCGTTGTTTGATACTTTACATTAGTTTTGGATGATACCACAAATGTAGGTATCAATCCGATACCAAGTAGTTACAGGATCATACATTGGTCATATTTAAAGTCCTCATGTGTCCAGGGACATATTTCCTGAGTTTATAAACATAATATAAATGTTAGAAAAACGAAAGGAGATTTTGTGATGCTAAAAAATATGGATGTAATCATAGTAGTACAATAGTTTTAGATGTATTGTACAAACGTAAAAACGTATAAACGTTGCTTGAACGAAGAATCCATACGAGTAGAAACGCTGTGGACGGCTAAAAGACTGAACGTCACTATACTTAGGAGCCCAGTCTAGATTGTATTTTTTTACTTATCCCCCCCAGCGTTTACCTTTTTCCCATCTTTTACGGGGCGCCTTGTGGCGACCCATCAGCATTCCTGTTCTGTTACCTTGTACACTGTTTGTTTGTCTAATCTTGAACGGGTTTGTGCTGAAAACAAAGTTTTGTTGTACTTGTGCAATGACAATAAAGACCTACCTACCTACCTACCTACAGACTTATTCTGCTTGAGATTGTCTACTGCCACAAGTGGTGGAAAAGTGTATTACAACTGCCTACCACAGCTGAGAAACATATATTTTTAACGGCCCTCTCAAGGTCTGTTAAGAAACCCTGGTTTATATGCAAGACGATATAATCAGATACTTGTGTTGAGTTGAAATCGGACTGGCACACCCCTACATTAGGGATTCTGTAACGGTTTTACAGGGGAAGAAGACGGCACAGACAACAGGGACGTCGTTTAATTCTATGTTTATTTATATATATGTAATCTATATATAAATAAGAACATAATATTAATAAACAAGGGAATGGAGTGTGACAAATCCAAAAGTGTACTGTGTGCGACTATGTGTAGGAATTAACTGCTGAGCGAGAGGCGGAAGTCCTAGAGGGGCAAGACAGGCTCGGATGTCCAGAGAACAGGCGGGAAGTCAGGGGAAATAGAGAGGCGTCGAAGGTCCGTGTCCAGGCGGGAGGTCGAGATCCAAGAAGCAGCCAGAGAACCAGAAGGAATACAGGGAGACGAAACACACAGCTTGTGACGCGGGAACGGAGGAATGACGACAAGGAGAACACGAGACACGTGAAACACGGCGGGGGAGAAAACACGGAGAGAGCATAGAGCTAGCAAACGAGTCGCTTACTGGACAGGAACAGGTTGTTACGTTCTGGCACAGGATAGCAGGTTGCGCTGGCTTAAGAAGGCAGGTCTTCTCATCCGCACTGAGGTGCGCTCCGGCATTGACAGATTCGGGCACATTCAACAGAACAAGAGTTGGGGAAAGACAGAACGGATCGTGAAGTGCTGGAAGCAAGGATTTCTTGATCTGCATAGAGAACTTATCCATGATCCATATTTAGTCTTCCAAGTATCATCGCTAACCTTCAGCGAATAGAACACCTCTCAGCTAAATATGTGTAATCGAAAAAAGCCCTTAAGTGTTTATTTGTCCCCTCCCAATACTAAAACCAACAGTACTTGGAGGAGTTTGCTTGTTTTAGAGGTTTTATGACAGATTATACCTCCCAAGGTTGTGTCTGTGGGTGAAATAAATAAAAATAAACCAATAAAGACAATTTCTTCCCCTCTGCCATGCAGGAAAACATCACCCTTTGTAATCCTCTCAGGACTCTCGCTGTGGAAGTATAATCATAGTCTTTGATATTGGCGTGTTTTAAGGCTTCGACTGACAAAACAAGGGCGCGTTAAGATGATGAAAAGAGTTGGAAATCCAAGAAACAACAAAGTGGCTGATGGCTGCAAACTTCCTCCCGTCCCGAAGGGTCAAATGCGGGAACTAGAGAATCTGGCAGCGGCTGTGAAATTGCTTTCCCCCCGAGACGTGACGCATGCTACTGTCCTCCTAAGGCACCCCGCGGCGGCAAGGGCCCGCTGGGGTCAGACCTTCCGAGAGATTACCTGTCTGTGTCCTGCCTTCTGTGTCATCCCCCTCTCGTCTCCGTCTCCTTGTGAAAGACTTTGCTTCTCTCGTCATCCGCCGCCACCTCATTTTCTCTCCTGTGTGCTCTTCACTTGTACGCGTACTTCTCACTCTGCCCTTCCTTGTCCCTGTTGCCATGGTTACTGGCTCCTTCCAAAGCTGTGGGGAGTCAGGGGCGGGGGACTGATGTAAAACACCGTGGCCTGTGATATCCCTTTTCCTTCTCGCTCACCTCTTTATTTATTTTCTCTTTAAAGTCTTCATTTTGCTCTTCCCAATCAAGTAAAACAACACGGGTAGATTTAAAAAATGGGGTCATGATTTGCCTTTGGTTGCCTTCAGTCTGTTATTTAACAATTTGCACAAAGTGTATCAACCAGCCAAGCAGGGAGGTAGTGGGTCCCATTTAGTCTTTGGTATGACTCGGCCGGGGTTTGAACTCACAACCTACTGATCTCAGGACGGTCGTTCTAACCACAAGGCCACTGACTAGGTTTTTCAGCTACTGTCTAGTTCTGTCTCGTCGTCATTTTTGATTTCCCTTCCTGGTTCGATGAGTCGCCCTATGCCTCTGATTGGCCTGTCCGTAGTGTTTTGCCCTAATCTTAACCAATCGCGACTCATCATAGTAAACCAACCAGCCTATTATGGATGTTCTTATTGACTCGGCCGGGGTTTGAACTCACAACCTACTGATCTCAGGACGGTCGTTCTAACCACAAGGCCACTGACTAGGTTTTTCAGCTATTGTCTAGTTCTGTCTCGTCGTCATTTTTTATTTCCCTTCCTGGTTCGATGAATCGCCCTATGCCTCTGATTGGCCTGTCTGTAGTGTTTTGCCCTAATCTTAACCAATCGCGACTCATCATAGTAAACCAACCAACCTATTATGGATGTTCCTACTGACTCGGCCGTGGTTTGAACTCACAACCTACTGATCTCAGGACGGACGTTCTAACCACAAGGACACTGACTAGGTTTTTCAGCTACTGTCTAGTTCTGTCTCGTTGTCATTTTTGATTTCCCTTCCTGGTTCGATGAACCGCCCTATGCCTCTGATTGGCCTGTCCGTAGTGTTTTGCCCTAATCTTAACCAATCGCGACTCATCATAGTAAACCAACCAACCAATCATGGATGTTCTTACTGACTCGGCCGTGGTTTGAACTCACAACCTACTGATCTCAGGACGGACGTTCTAACCACAAGGCCACTGAGCAGGTTTTGTCAGCTACTGTCTAGTTCTGTCTCGTCGTCATTTGTGATTTCCCTTCCTGGTTCGATGAACCGCCCTATCATGCCTCTGATTGGCCTGTCCGTAGTGTTTTGCCCTAATCTTAACCAATCGCGACTCATCATAGTAAACCAACCAACCAATCATGGAAGTTCTTAGTGACACGGCCGGGGTTTGACCTCGCAATCTACCGATCTCAGGACCGACACTCTAACCACAAGGCCACTGAGCAGGTTTCTATCATCGAATTTCGGTCCCTCCAGAAATGTGCGACAAATTACGCAAACTCAACCGATCCCCGCATATTAACTCGACTTTGACCAATGCCCGCAACTTCCTTGCACATTTTGGCAAATCAATTGTCTAATCCGGGGGTGTACAGAAATATTTAAAGGGGAACCGCACTTTTTTAGGGAATTTTGCCGCCAATCGTTCACAATCATTATGAAAGACATGACGACGGATGGATTTATTTTTTTTAATACATTCTGAATGTTAAATAAATGTAAATAAAAGTCTGCTTACAGCGGAGCCAATGGGAGCCCCACTATTCAGCCCATACAGTCCGATAAATAACCATTCAAAAAACACCAATAATACTCGATTTACATTTCGTGACTTGAATATTAACCAAGTATTAGTGATATTGTTATTATAAGTGTTAACGCAGACAAACTATTTAGAACATGCAAACTCCACACAGAAAGATCCCGAGATTGAACTCAGGACCTTCATATTGTGAGGCACATGCACTAACCCCTGTTCCGCCGTGATGCCCCTATACACTTGTGATTTAGGGCTATATAAATAAACATTGATTGATTGATTGATTGATTAAAAACTTAGACATTTGTCCTTAAAAACGCAGACTTGTGTCCTTAAAACGTAAACCAACCAATCGTCATTGATTTTTCCCGTATATTTTGTCCCCTGCCCGTGGAGTTGCTTCGCTACGTAGCTTCGATTTTTTAGTTAATAATTTTTCATGGAAAACCGTAGTTTTTACCATTGCAGCCGTAAACCGGAATGGAATATCAAAAACCGTACTCATTATGGGAAATCCGTAGTTGTTGGCAGGTATGGCAAAGAGACGGATCAAGATTTTAACATGCTTCGTAGGTCGGAAAAAACGAAGGAAAACGGAAAATGTTTTTTTATACTTTTACAGAGATGAAAATGACGGATTTCCGAATATAGACGGAAAAATCGGAATTTGTACCTTTCTCAGACTAATTTCTCATATGATCGAAGGACCTTTTGTCTGAATAACCCTGCGTCTTTATTTAGCATGACTTCCACATACTCAAACAAAGGTCAGCACACAGAAGCACAAAATATCCCAAAGGCTACGTGAAAGATTGTTATTCTGCACATCATGTCTATACCTCCGCAGGGAGGCCCTTTGCCCCTGTTGACTCTCATCCAGAGCTGTGTTCGGCTTGTTAGATAACAGGATAAATAAATGCAAAGTGCATATTTATCAGATACCTGCAGTTGATCCCTCTGCGGCTCAAATGATAAGCGTCTTCCAATTAAGCAAGGAGCTCAACGCGTTTACAGACACGAGCGGAGTGCTCCGAAACTTGATTGTTTCGTTCTCCTGACGCCTTGGCGAGATTTCGCCGAGATCTGACGCAAATTCACATCCTGTGTTCTCCTACACATTAAACAGGTGACGAGATTTGAGTGGCTTCCGCTCACAGTCGGTAATGTTTCACGGTGCACAGTAGTAACCTCTCATGTCATTTTGGTGAATTTGTGAAGCTGGAACAATACAAAAAGAATGCCATTGTAAGTTAATAATACTAACACAGATACTCGTAAACATGTTAGCATATACTGCTAATGACGCTAGCTTGATTACATTACGATAACACGTACAAATAAGTTTTTAGTAGTACTGTAAAACGTACAAATGTTGCTTGGAGTGATGAATGAAGAATCCAGTGAATAGAAATGCTATGGATAACTTGTAGATGGAACTTCCGGTTCAAGGCACTAAACAGAACACCGTATATAAGCCGCAGGGTTTAAAGTGTAGGAAAAAAGTAGCGACTTATAGTCCAAAAAATATGATACTTCCTGAAGTCAACGTGCTGGGATTCTAGGGAATCAAGAGTAACGTGCCACGTTACATCGTGTCGCAACGTACAAACCAGCACAACATGTCAGTAACAGTGTTTTGACGTACATAAAAGTAGTTAAATAGATTACTCGTTGCCAGAAAATCTTAGTAGTGCCGTTATTATATAACATAATTTTTTCGAACACTGATTTTAAAGCATCTGTGCTAAAAACTAAAGATACTAGAGATTTGTCCTTAAAAACGTAGGCTTTTGCCCTTAAAAACGCAGACTTTTGTCCTTAAAAACGCAGACTTTTGTCCTTAAAAACATAGACTTTTGTACTCAAAAACGCAGACTTTTGTCCTCAAAAACGCAGACTTTTGTCCTTAAAAACGCAGACTTTTGTCCTTAAAAACGCAGACTTTTGTCCTTAAAAACGCAGACTTTTGTCCTTAAAAACGCAGACTTTTCTCCTTAAAAATACAGAAATTTGTCCTCAAAAACGCAGACTTTTGTCCTTAAAAAACGTAGACATTTGTTTTTAAAAACGCAGACTTTTTTTCTTAAAAACTTAGACTTTTGTCCTTAAATACGCAGAGATTTGTCCTTAAAAACGCAGACTTTTGTCCTTAAAAACGTAGACTTTTGTCCTTAAAAACGAAGACTTTTGTCCTTAAAACGTAAGTTTTTCCTTAAAAAAGCAAACATTTGTCCTTAAAAATAAAGACTTTAGTCCTTAAAAATCTACAATTTTGTCCTTAAAAACGCAGTCTTTTGTTCTTAAAAACGCAGACATTTGTCCTTAAGAACATAGACTTTTGTCCTTAAAAACAAAGACTTTTGTCTTTAAAAACGCAGACATTTTTCCTTAAAAAAAAGCTGACATTTGTCCTTAAAAAAGCAGACTTTTGTCCTTAAATACGCAGACTTTTGTCCTTAAATACGCAGACTTTTGTCCTTAAAAACGCAGACTTTTGTCCTTAAAAACACAGACTTTTGTCCTTAAAAACACAGACTTTTGTCCTTAAAAATGCAGACTTTTGTCCTTAAAAACATACTTTTTGTCCTTAAAAACATTGACTTTTGTCCTTAAAAAGCTGACTTTTGTCTTTAAAAACATAGACATCTTTCCTTAAAAACACAGACATTTGTCCTTAAAAAAGCAGACGTTTGTCCTTAAAAAAGCAGACGTTTGTCCTTAAAAAAGCAGACTTTTGTCCTTAAATACGCAGACTTTTGTCCTTAAATACGCAGACTTTTGTCCTTTAAACGCAGACTTTTGTCCTTAAAAACACAGACTTTTGTCCTTAAAAATGCAGACTTTTGTCCTTAAAAACATACTTTTTGTCCTTAAAAACATTGACTTTTGTCCTTAAAAAGCTGACTTTTGTCCTTAATAAGGAAGACTTCTGTCTTTAAAAACATAGACATCTTTCCTTAAAAACGCAGACATTTGTCCTTAAAAAAGCAGACGTTTGTCCTTAAAAAAAGCAGACGTTTGTCCTTAAAAAAGCAGACATTTGTCCTTAAAAACATAGACATTTGTCCTTAAAAGCGCAGACAGTTGTCCTTAAAAACATTGACTTTTGTCCTTAAAAAGCTGACTTTTGTCCTTAAAAAGGCAGACATTTGTCCTTAAAAACATAGACTTTTGTCCTGAAAAACAAAGACTTTAGTCTTTACAAATGTAGACATTTGTCCTTAAAAAAGCAGACTTTTGTCCTTAAAAAAGCAGACTTTTGTCCTTAAAAAAGCAGACTTTTGTCCTTAAAAATGCAGACTTTTGTCCTTAAAAATGCAGACTATTGTCCTTAAAAACATTGACTTTTGTCCTTAAAAAGCTGACTTTTGCCCTTAATAAGGAAGACTTTTGTCTTTAAAAACGTAGACATTTTTCCTTAAAAACGCAGACATTTGTCCTTAAAAAAGCAGACGTTTGTCCTTAAAAAAAAGCAGACGTTTGTCCTTAAAAAAAGCAGACATTTGTCCTTAAAAAAGCAGACATTTGTCCTTAAAAAAGCAGACTTTTGTCCTTAAAAATGCAGACTTTTGTCCTTAAAAACATAGACTTTTGTCCTTAAAAGCGCAGACAGTTGTCCTTAAAAACATAGTTTTTGTCCTTAAAAACATTGACTTTTGTCCTTAAAAAGCTGACTTTTGTCCTTAAAAAGGCAGACATTTGTCCTTAAAAACATAGACTTTTGTCCTTAAAAACAAAGACTTTAGTCCTTAAAAATGCAGACTTTTGTCCTTAAAAACATACTTTTTGTCCTTAAAAACATTGACTTTTGTTCTTAAAAAGCTGACTTTTGTCCTTAATAAGGAAGACTTTTGTCTTTAAAAACATAGACATCATTCCTTAAAAACGCAGACATTTGTCCTTAAAAAAGCAGACGTTTGTCCTTAAAAAAGCAGACTTTTGTCCTTAAATACGCAGACTTTTGTCCTTAAATACGCAGACTTTTGTCCTTTAAACGCAGACTTTTGTCCTTAAAAACAAAGACTTTAGTCCTTAAAAATGCAGACTTTTGTCCTTAAAAACATACTTTTTGTCCTTAAAAACATTGACTTTTGTCCTTAAAAAGCTGACTTTTGTCCTTAATAAGGAAGACTTTTGTCTTTAAAAACATAGACATCATTCCTTAAAAACGCAGACATTTGTCCTTAAAAAAGCAGACGTTTGTCCTTAAAAAAGCAGACTTTTGTCCTTAAATACGCAGACTTTTGTCCTTAAATACGCTGACTTTTGTCCTTAATAAGGAAGACTTTTGTCTTTAAAAACATAGACATCATTCCTTAAAAACGCAGACATTTGTCCTTAAAAAAGCAGACGTTTGTCCTTAAAAAAAGCAGACTTTTGTCCTTAAATACGCAGACTTTTGTCCTTAAATACGCAGACTTTTGTCCTTTAAACGCAGACTTTTGTCCTTAAAAACACAGACTTTTGTCCTTAAAAATGCAGACTTTTGTCCTTAAAAACGTACTTTTTGTCCTTAAAAACATTGACTTTTGTCCTTAAAAAGCTGACTTTTGTCCTTAATAAGGAAGACTTCTGTCTTTAAAAACATAGACATCTTTCCTTAAAAACGCAGACATTTGTCCTTAAAAAAGCAGACGTTTGTCCTTAAAAAAAGCAGATGTTTGTCCTTAAAAAAGCAAACATTTGTCCTTAAAAAAGCAGACATTTGTCCTTAAAAAAGCAGACTTTTGTCCTTAAAAATGCAGACTTTTGTCCTTAAAAATGTAGACTATTGTCCTTAAAAAACATTGACTTTTGTCCTTAAAAAGCTAACTTTTGTTCTTAAAAAGGCAGACTATTGTCCTTAAAAACATTGACTTTTGTCCTTAAAAAGCTAATTTTTGTCCTTAAAAAGGCAGACTATTGTCCTTAAAAACATAGACTTTTTTCCTTAGAAACGCAGACATTTGCCCTTAAAAACGCAGACTTTTGTCTTTAAAAACGCAGACTTTTGTCCATAAAAACGTAGACTTTTGTCTTTAAAAACGCAGACATTTGTCCTTAAAAACGCAGACTTTTGTCCTTAACGCAGACTTTATCCCATTTCTTTGTTCTCTGTAACAGAGCAGTGAATAAATCAATAATATATCATAGTAAGTAAACAAATATTAAATACATAAATAATCTTTATCTCACATTGATAAAAAACAACTCATCAAAATGAGTTTTTCGACACTCCTGCCAGCTCTAATGACAGTCAGCCGTTTTGGATAAGATCGCCGATGGGACAACTTTGACAAGCAAGACTTTTTGCTTTATATCATAAGAAAGGTGCAACATTATCTCATGTTTATAATCCATTTTGACAACAGATTAACGTGTGTTGGTTCCATTTGTGTAGACGGGGGCAGGTGTGACTAAATAAAAACATGATGTAGCTTCATCCTTGTTAGTGTGTACTGATGTTAAAGACAACATACACTTATTTGCACATGTAAGATATCACTATATTGATGATTAAATGTGTTATAATTCAACACTGTAAAAAAAATAACCGTCAAAACTACGGCAAGCAATTTTTAAAGTACAACAGTAAAACACAGTAAAATCTAAAATAATTCATCACAGTAGTAAATGCAGTAGATTCCTGCAAACCAAGAAACAGTAGATAATTAGATAATATCCATAGTTTTATATATATATATATATATATATATATATATATATATATATATATATATATATATATATATATATATATATATATATATATATATATATATATATATATATATATATATATATAGAGAGAGAGAGAGAGAGAGAGAGATATTATATATATATATATATATATATATATATATATATAGAGAGAGAGAGAGAGAGAGATATTATATATATACTATATATATATATATATATGTATTTGTATTTGTATATATATATATATATATATATATATATATATATATATATATATATATATATATATATATATATATATATATATACATATATATATATATATATATATATATATATATATATATATATATATATATATATATATATATATATATATATATATATATATAAATAGATAGATAGATAGAAAAATAATATCCATAGTTATCAGGGTCGTATAATCTCCCAGCCCTTAATTGAATTAATGTGATCGGGCCTAAAACCTCTTATTCTGTCTTTTAATACAAGGTGAGTCAATGCTTGTCCACTAATCCACAAAATCAATAACAATTGAAATTGGAGGAAAATATTTAGGTAGTGTCCCTTTACATCGATAACAAAATTCAGTCATCTGGGAAGACATCTGAATGTTCATCTTTATACCCACAAGAACAATTGTGAGGTATATAATTGTAGAAAACATAGTGCTAAGATGAAGAGTTAATTCGGGGGTCAGCAACCCGCAGCTCTAGAGGCTCCCTGGACCTCTTTCAGAGATGTGTGAAAATGGAAAAAGATGAAGAAAAAAAATTATTTTTTGTTTTAATATATTTTCTGTAGGAGAACAAAAATATTAGAAATTACAAATCCCACTGTTTATATGAAAGGTGCTTCACTGATGAGAGTATTTGGCAAGCATCGTTTTGACTTACTAATGTCAGCGATCCTTGAACTCGTCGCAGTTTGTTTACATGTACAACTTTCTCCGATGCTGCCACAGAAAGACGTGTTTCATGCCACTCCTTCTTTGTTTCATTTTGTCCACCAAATGTTTTATGCTGTGCGTGAATGCACAAAGGTGAGCTCTGTTGATGTTATTGATTTGCTGTACCGCTTATCAGGCATGTTTGGTCAATCCATGACTGCAAGCTAATCAATGCTATCATGCTATTTAGGCTAGCTGTATATGTATAGTGCATCATTATGCCTCGTTTAGTTTTAAGATGTGAATCATTCTAGCATAATAGTGAGAGAGTCCAGTCCATACTGGATCTAACATAATAGTGTGAGAGTCCAGTCCACAGTGGATCTAAAATAATAGTGAGAGTCCAGTCCATAGTGGATCTAACATAATAGTGAGATAGTCCAGTCCATAGTGGATCTAACATAATAGTGTGAGAGTCCAGTCCATAGTGGATCTAACATAATAGTGAGAGTCCAGTCCATAGTGGATCTAACATAATAGTGAGAGTCCAGTCCATAGTGGATCTAACATAATAGTGTGAGAGTCCAGTCCATAGTGGATCTAACATAATAGTGTGAGAGTCCAGTCCATAGTGGATCTAACATAATAGTGAGAGTCCAGTCCATAGTGGATCTAACATAATAGTGTGAGAGTCCAGTCCATAGTGGATCTAGTTAATAGTGTGAGAGTCCAGTCCATAGTGGATCTAACATAATAGTGTGAGAGTCCTGTCCATAGTGGATCTAACATAATAGTGAGAGTCCAGTCCATAGTGGATCTAACATAATAGTGTGAGAGTCCAGTCCATAGTTGATCTAACATAATAGTGTGAGAGTCCAGTCCATAGTGGATCTAACATAATAGTGAGAGAGTCCAGTCCATACTGGATCTAACATAATAGTGTGAGAGTCCAGTCCATAGTGGATCTAACATAACAGTGAGAGTCCAGTCCATAGTGGATCTAACATAATAGTGAGAGAGTCCAGTCCATAGTGGATCTAACATAATAGTGTGAGAGTCCAGTCCATAGTGGATCTAACATAATAGTGAGAGTCCAGTCCATAGTGGATCTAACATAATAATGAGAGTCCAGTCCATAGTGGATCTAACATAATAGTGTGAGAGTCCAGTCCATAGTGGATCTAACATAATAGTGTGAGAGTCCAGTCCATAGTGGATCTAACATAATAGTGAGAGTCCAGTCCATAGTGGATCTAACATAATAGTGTGAGAGTCCAGTCCATAGTGGATCTAGTTAATAGTGTGAGAGTCCAGTCCATAGTGGATCTAACATAATAGTGAGAGTCCAGTCCATAGTGGATCTAACATAATAGTGTGAGAGTCCAGTCCATAGTGGATCTAACATAATAGTGTGAGAGTCCAGTCCATAGTGGATCTAACATAATAGTGAGAGTCCAGTCCATAGTGGATCTAACATAATAGTGTGAGAGTCCAGTCCATAGTTGATCTAACATAATAGTGTGAGAGTCCAGTCCATAGTGGATCTAACATAATAGTGAGAGTCCAGTCCATAGTGGATCTAAGCAATTGTGAGAGTCCAGTCCATAGTTGATCTAACATAATAGTGTGAGAGTCCAGTCCATAGTGGATCTAACATAATAGTGAGAGTCCAGTCCATAGTGGATCTAACCAATTGTGAGAGTCCAGTCCTTGGTGGGGCCAGGAGGGGATCATCTTGAGTGGAGACAGGTCAGCAGCGCAGACACGTCACCAACTGACGCACAGATGAGTGGTCCACCCTGGGTCCCGACTTTGGATAGCTAGCGCATCATCTGTGGTCATCGAATCTCCACGAAGGAGAGGGGGGCAGAGCAGAAAAGAAGCGGCAGATCAACTGGTCTAAAAGGGGGCGAGGTCTATTTAAAAGTTAGAGTATACAAATGAGTTTTAAGATGTGAATCATTCTTTTCACATGATTAATATCGAATGAAGTACTCAGTTGGTATCGGTATCGTTTTAAGGGTACTGGTACTGAACATTTTTAAACAATACCCAGCACTAGTGTTGCCGATATTAGACGTGATTTTTACTCGTTATCGGATCGGAATAAAAATCAGTGGTATCGTACATGACTAATTAGTAGGGTAAAAAAAAAAAAAGAGGGACGTGCACAAAGAAGGACGTGTGGAGGAACAAAGAAAGGGTTCATACGATGCATAGGAGACAGATGAAGAGCATAGGGGATGCGAAGGGGGGGAAAGATGTCTTGGTCTGCGATGAAGATCAAAGTCTGTGTGATACCCAGGGAGTGAGCCAAAGAAAAAAAAGGAGGGGAATACACACACCCTGACACTGTGTGTGTGTGTGTGTGTGTGTGTGTGTGTGTGTGTGTGTGTGTGTGTGTGTGTGTGTGTGTGTGTGTGTGTGTGTGTGTTCTGGCAATGCTTACTTAATGGGGACGTCACTCTGTTTACAGAGTCACCTTTAGGGGACCTCTGACGGTATGGGGACAAAAAAAACAGGTCTCCTAAAGGGAAACCTTTACTGTGATTCTGTATGGTATCCATCCTTAGTTAAAACTAATATATTTTTCCAAAAACAAAAATCTGGTTTAGTGTACCTTAGGATGACATTTTCATACAGCATGATTATAAAACATTATTACCTTAAAGCAGGCCTGGGAAATTATCTTGACTCGGGGGCCACATTTAGAGAAAAAAATGTGTCTGGGGGCCGGTATATCTATTGTTGGGAAGACTAATACAAAACCTCACAATAATGTCTGATTGAATGCTAACAACGTTATGACAGACTTAAAAAAACTTAATGAAATTTTACATTTGTCTATGAACGATAAAACACTGAATATTGAGTAAATATGAACGTCACACCCCCTTTCGATCGACATATTTTACAATCAAGTGAAACGCAACAAAAATGCAACACACAGTGAAATATGAACGTGAAGGGTACAAAATAAACCCACCTACAATCTGATATATCTGATATATCACTAAGCTTTAGAACTTTGTTGTGAAAATCTCCTTCCGCGTCTGTGGAAACGCTTCCCGCCCACACTGCTTGGCGCCTCGTTTGAGCTGCTGTGACGTAGATGACCATAGTAACAAATTAGATGACCATAGTAACTAATTAGATTACCATAGTAACTAATTAGATTACCGTATTTTCCGCACTATAAAGCGCACCGGATTACAAGGCGCATAGAATAGACGCTACAGTAGAGGCTGGGGTTACGTTATGCATCCCGTAGTTGCGAGACCTGTTGTTGCTCAATATTGGTCCATATATAAGGCGCGCCGGATTATAAGGCGCACTGTCAGCTTTTGAGATAATTGGATAAAAATAGATTGGGTGTTATAATCAAGGTGTGCCAAAAGACCATAGGCACCACCTTGAACCCCTTGAACCTAATTTCTGCGATCCTTGAACTCGTCATAGTTTGTTTGCATGTACAACGTTCTCCGATGCTGCCACAGAAAGACGTCTTTCATGCCACTCCTTCTTTGTTTAATTTTGTCCACCAAACGTTTTATGCTGTGCGTGAATGCACAAAGGTGAGCTCTGTTGATGTTATTGATTTGCTGGAGTGCTTATCAGGCATATTAGGTCAATCCATGAATGCAAGCTAATCAATGCTATCATGCTATTTAGGCTAGCTGTGTGTGTATATGTATGTATATATATATATATATATATATATATATATATATATATATATATATATATATATATATATATATATATATATATTGCATCATTATGCCTTGTTTGTAGGTATATTTGAGCTAATTTAATTTCCTTTACTTATGTCTTCTGTGTATTTAATTTATATTTGCATGCCTCATGACATATTATCTGTATGTAATATTGACTGCATTTCTGATAGTTGTTTGTGTGCCATGTTGTTCCAGACCACAGCAAACATTACCCAGCTTACAAAGGTTGTAATAAATCCATTAATAGAAGACAGCCTGCTGTTTTCCTTGGACACACACATCTATAACTTTGGCCATTCTTTCGATCGACATATTTTACAATCAAGTGAAACGCAACAAAAATGCAACACACAGTGAAATATGAACGTGAAGGGTACAAAATAAACCCACCTACAATCTGATATATCTGATATATCACTAAGCTTTAGAACTTTGTTGTGAAAATCTCCTTCCGCGTCTGTGGAAACGCTTCCCGCCCACACTGCTTGGCGCCTCGTTTGAGCTGCTGTGACGTAGATGACCATAGTAACAAATTAGATGACCATAGTAACTAATTAGATTACCATAGTAACTAATTAGATTACCATATTTTCCGCACTATAAAGCGCACCGGATTACAAGGCGCATAGAATAGACGCTACAGTAGAGGCTGGGGTTACGTTATGCATCCCGTAGTTGCGAGACCTGTTGTTGCTCAATATTGGTCCATATATAAGGCGCACCGGATTATAAGGCGCACTGTCAGCTTTTGAGATAATTGGATAAAAATAGATTGGGTGTTATAATCAAGGTGTGCCAAAAGACCATAGGCACCACCTTGAACCCCTTGAACCTAATTTCTGCGATCCTTGAACTCGTCATAGTTTGTTTGCATGTACAACGTTCTCCGATGCTGCCACAGAAAGACGTCTTTCATGCCACTCCTTCTTTGTTTAATTTTGTCCACCAAACGTTTTATGCTGTGCGTGAATGCACAAAGGTGAGCTCTGTTGATGTTATTGATTTGCTGGAGTGCTTATCAGGCATATTAGGTCAATCCATGAATGCAAGCTAAGCAATGCTATCATGCTATTTAGGCTAGCTGTGTGTGTATATGTATGTATGTATGTATATATATATATATATATATATATATATATATATATATATATATTGCATCATTATGCCTTGTTTGTAGGTATATTTGAGCTAATTTAATTTCCTTTACTTATGTCTTCTGTGTATAATTTATATTTGCATGCCTCATGACATATTATCTGTATGTAATATTGACTGCATTCCTGATAGTTGTTTGTGTGCCATGTTGTTCCAGACCACAGCAAACGTTACCCAGCTTACAAAGGTTGTAATAAATCCATTAATAGAAGACAGCCTGCTGTTTTCCTTGGACACACACATCTATAACTTTGGCCATTCTTTCGATCGACATATTTTACAATCAAGTGAAACGCAACAAAAATGCAACACACAGTGAAATATGAACGTGAAGGGTACAAAATAAACCCACCTACAATCTGATATATCTGATATATCACTAAGCTTTAGAACTTTGTTGTGAAAATCTCCTTCCGCGTCTGTGGAAACGCTTCCCGCCCACACTGCTTGGCACATCATTTGAGCTGCTGTGACATAGATTACCATAGTAACTAATTAGATGACCATAGTAACTAATTAGATTACCATATAACTAATTAGATTACCGTATTTTCCGCACTATAAAGCGCACCGGATTATAAAGCGCACCTTCGATGAATGGCCTATTTTAAAACTTTGTTCATATATAAGGCGCACCACATTATAAGGCACATAGAATAGACGCTACAGTAGAGGCTGGGGTTAGGTTGTGAATCCCGTAGTTGCGAGACCTGTTGTGGCTCAATATTGGTCCATGTATAAGGCGCACCGGATTATAAGGCGCACTCTCATCTTTTGAGATAATTGGAGGTTTTTAGGTGCACCTTATAGTGCTGAAAATATGGTACCATAGTAACTGGTACATCATCCATAAGCGCAGATTCCAGCCATTGAAATACTTTGTATAGTTCAAGACTTGCAGTCATTAGAAAACATCACTGCACATCATAATGGCAGCTACACTTTCCATCAACAATGTTTTTTTTGTTTTTTTTGTTTATTTGTCATAAAAAAATACAATCATGTGTGCTTACGGATTGTATCCCTGCAGACTGTATTGATCTATAATGTAGGAACCAGAAATATTAATAACAGAAAGAAACAACCCTTTTGTGCGAATGAGTGTGAATGAGTGGATGTTTTTTGGGTTGGTGCACTAATTGTAAGTGTATCTTGTGTTTTTTATGTTGATTTAATAAAAAATAAAAAAATTAAAAAAAATATTATTATTATTTTATTTTTTTTAATTTCTTGTTCGACCAATCGATCCACGGACCGGGCCGCGGCCCGGTGGTTGGGAACCACTGCCCTAAAGGGAAGCCTTTTTAAATGATTCTGAGGATCATGTCATATTTAATTAGAACTTCTTTTTTTTTTTAAATGGTCCTCAGTAGTCACGTACAAATTTGTGTGAATTATGCAAAATGATTTAAAATTTGGTCCCCATAAACCATATTAACTCTTTTTCCCCCCGGGTCCCCAGTAAGAATGATCAGCACATTACTTCATCAATCTAGAGCATATATGTTAAACGCTGGCCCGCGGGCCAAATTTGGCTTGGCCCTTGAGAGCTGGCCCGCCGATTGTATACAGCCGTGTGGATTCACAGTGTGGCGTATATTTTTAACAGTGTTAAAGTTGTTTATACATCCACCCTCAGTGTAACCTGTATCGCTGTTGATCGAGTATGCGTTGCATACATGTGTGTGTGCGTACAGAAGCCGCACAATTCTTCTGACTGGGCCGGCACGTTGTTAGAATGGATGAAAAGCGGACGTGACGACAGCTCGTAGAGGACGTTAAAGGCGGTGCCTTTAAGGCACGCCCCCAAGACTGTGGTCCGGGTGGACTACGAGATATAATGACTGATGAACACCTTCGTTCGATAATGAAGGTTGCCTCAGCTCAAAGCCTGAGCCCCGACATAAATGAACTAGCATCCAAGAAAATATGGCAGGTGTCTGGCTTGGGCATATCAGATTAGATCAGTGTGTTGCAAACTGAGCAGTTTAAAGTCCTGAATGGTTGGTTTATTCTTTGTTATTTTATTTTCAAAGTTATTAGCCCGTGGAAAAAGTTAATGTTGATATTTACCTCAGAAGGCTGCAAATAGAAAAGAGGCATTCAATTTTGTTTTAAAATTGTATTTGTTATGCCATTGATATTTTTTATTTATTATTATTATTATTTGAAACTCGACTTTGCATGTCACTATAAAGTTATATAAGCCTTGCTTGTTCAATATTCAATGCAAAACTTGTTTGGGTATGTATGTGTGTGTGTGTGTGTGTGTGTGTGTGTGTGTGTGTGTGTGTGTGTGTGTGTGTGTGTGTGTGTGTGTGTGTGTGTGTGTGTGTGGGTGAAGTGTGTGTGTGTGTGTGTGTGTGTGAATAGAAAGAGCAGTGATCAAAAGCAAGATGGCGAAGGCAAAAGAAGACAGTGTAGGAGGTACAGTCGGACATGTTGCATACACACACCGACTTGATGGGGAGACTTGCCCGTTATGATCTCGTCGCTGCTTCCTCTGGTAGATCCATGCAGACGCGTCTCTTTTAGCCTCCCTCGCTTAACGAGCAGGCCGAAACAAGGGAACAGCAGGAAAGTTTAAACACACAACGGCAGAGGAAGGCATTTGCATAATGCCTCCATAATTAGCCGTCTCCCCGCCTGCCTTCGGGTTGACATGCTGCTCCTGTGGGTAAGGTGAGATGGGAGAAATTAAGAAAGAAAGGGAAAAAAAAAGAAAGAAGCAGGCCGACGTTACACTTTCCTGTGTTCCGTGTGACTGCTAATGAGATAATAAACTGCGAACTTGACATCCGCGGCCTGAGGATGCCGAGGTCCTGCAGGTCCCATTTCTCTCTACTGTATTCCGCATTAGCATTTGCTTGTTATTCAAGGCCGCGGCGAAGGATTTGTTATGTATCAGCAATACACGCGCCGCATGGTTAAAGGCGCCATCACTGTGACCCATGGCGTGCATCGTTTTATGAATGAAAAATGAAATATCTAATCCATTCTTTGCGGTTTACCTGACACGTGAAACGTGACGAGTCGAGGCGGTGCACTATCCTCTATGTTTTCTCCAGTAGTTCCTGTTTTTGTGCACCGTTGTTTGTTTTAGTTACCATGGCGACTTGTGATTTTCACCTGCCTCTGGTGTTCAGGACGCGCACCTGTTTCCAATCTAGAGACATTGTTTAAGCCTGCCTTTGTCAGTCAGTCGTCCTGGCGTCATTGTTTGTCTCATGCCTGGACTACGTAAGTCGTGTTTATTTCATGCCACAGTTTCATAAGTTCTCTATGTCCATAGTCAATGCTAAGTATTTACTTGAACTCCAAGTGTGATCAGCGTGTTGTGCTTTCGCCTTGTTTTCCGTTTTTGTACCTTTTTGAGTTTTGAGGATTAAATCATGTTTTTACCCGCACGCCTTGTCCGGAATAGTCCGTTTGCATCCTGGGAGAACAAACCTCGCAGCAAGCTGCAACCAAACCGTGACACACTCTAGCCACCAGACGGCAATGGAGTGTTGTATATCTTAAAAAGTGTTTTGTGGCAATTCCAACTTTAACCTTAGCGTAGTGTTGTCCCGATACCAATATTTTGGTGCGGGTACCGGTACCAAAATTATGTCGATACTTTTCGGTACTTTCCTAAATAAAGGGGACCACAAAAAATTGCATTATTGGCTTTATTTTAACGAAAAATCTTACGGTACATTAAAAATATGTTTATTATTGCAATTTAGTCCTTAAATAAAATAGTGAACATACAAGACAACTTGTCTTTTATTAGTAAGTAAACAAACAAAGGCTCCTAATTAGTCTACTGACATATGCAGTAACATATTGTGTCGTGTATCATTCTATTATTTTGTCAAAATTATTAAGGACAAGTGGTAGAAAAATAATTATTAATCTACTTGTTCATTTACTGTTTATATATGCTTACTTTTTCTTTCAACATGTTCTATCTACACTTCTGTTAAAATGTAATAATCACTTATTCTTCTGTTGTTTGATACTTAACATTAGTTTTGGACGATACCACAAATTTGGGTATCAATCCGATACCAAGTAGTTACAGGATCATACATTGGTCATATTCAAAGTCCTCATGTGTCCAGGGACATATTTCCTGAGTTTATAAACATAATATACGTTTTAAAAAAACGAAAAAAGATGTTGTGATGCCAAAAAATATCGACGTAATCATAGTAGTATCGACTAGATACACTACTGTACTTGGTATCATTACAGTGGATGTTAGGTGTGGATCCACCAATGGCATACTTTTCAGAGGCGTTATAGTACCGAATATGATTCATTAGTATCGCAGTACTATACTAATTCCAGTATTTCGTACAACCCTACTTTAGCGTCACTTGCTATTTAGAGTAGCGCTTTCCATCATTTTCAGCAGACTGCGTCTTTCTTCCCCTCACGTGAGGAATGGGTCCAAATGAATCCTTTCTCTGCTGTGCATGGTTCAAAGGCAAAAATGAAAATTCGGGGTAATGTTGGAGAGATGCCAGTCCGCTCCCTTGCTTCTGCTGAAGTGCCTTTGAGCAAGGCACCGGCACATCTCAAACTACTACACTGACATCTCCCCTCATTCATCCCGGTCATTGTATTCTCAGGGCATTCAATGGACAGACAGCGTTGATAAAGGCATGTGAAACTATTATTTTGATCACTTACTCACATGTTTATGATTACTTCAAAGCTGATATTGTTAACTTATGAGCTAAAATATATATATATATATATATGTATATATATATAAAGTAATCGCCATTTCTGGATTTTCCTGCTCTTCCGTAGACACTGTAGCCTGTGTTTCCTCATGCTCTCTGAGCATTTCCTCAAGCATCTTGAAGAAATAATCAGTAGAAGAGGACACCAAATACAATACTATCATCTTACCTTTTTTCTCTTGTTTTTTTCTACAGATACTCAGTGTTTTTCCTCTTGTGGTGGCTCCTGATTTTTAGGACTGCATTTGGCTCGAGGCTTTTAAAAATGTTCCATCAAAACCCAGAACATGCCGCATATTCTTACATTTTTTCAAATGAGTGCAGGCTGACCCCTTCTTTGGTTGTATTGCTACTTGATAATTCCTTCAAATTCAGCGTGAAAATATCGTGATTCGGGATAAAATTAGACTTAGACGTAGACTTCCTTTTTATTGTCATTCAAATTTGAACTTTACAGTACAGATAAGAACGGAATTTCGTTGAATTGGCTCATTGTAGTGCAGGATAAAAAAGCAATAAGGTGCAGATATAAATAAATAGATTACTGTACAGATAAATATATTGCACTTTTGCATATGCATCCACGTTTATGGATGTATGTTATATAAATGTATATATAAATATATCAAATGCTACCAAAACACTTACTACGTGGTGTGAAATTGCCTCCGGGCTTCTGTGGGTGGAGCTAAAAGTGGGCGTTCCAGAATATACTGAAAATAAGCCTAAAATCATAACTGTGTGTAATTTAGGGCAGATTTTACCAGTAAATATTTTTAGGTCCAGAACTGTGAAATGATTATGGAGTGAAATTACTGCCAAAACTCCACAAACACACAAACATGTTTTGCAAGCAGAAACAAATATTTCCTTCAAGTTAAAAACACTTTTCTTCAAGTTAATAGTTTTTTGTTTCTCACCGGCAGAAATCGTAGTTCGCCGTCTTCAACGACAGGTGGTGCTGCTGAGTCAATTTAAGGTCGACGGAGCTACTGATTTGTGACAGTACCGTCAACTATTAATATATGTTTTATTTTATTTTGTATTTTATTTTATAAACTGCAACATGTAAAAAATAATTATGATCAAAAAAAGTACAAAAACAGTACAAATCAGCGCCAGTTGGTTGTAAACTCAATAAAGTAACTAAAATAGAATGCAAAATATATATACACCGTCAACTATTAATAACAGAAGAAGAAGAAGAGGAAGCAGCGTCACTACACAATTGGTTCACGATCAGTCCACGCATGCGCGAAGGCGATGTCACTTCCTGGACTTTTAGAAACTCTTAGCGCAGAGCAGGGATGACCACGCCCCCCCCGCTCCATGGAGCGCATTTAAATGGTCGCTGCAAAGTCCCTTCTTCTTCTTCTGGCAGATTTTTCACGCAGTGCGCCACTTTTTCCCCCATCGGTCGCTGAAGGGAAATTATACACTTGTCTTGTTCATTATGACACCTGCTGAATGGAGGAAGCATCCTTCAGGCGAAGATGTGATGAAAAGTTGACAACGTTGCACCCAAATGCAAATTGTACACACTGCCAGCAGCCCAGGAAGCAGCGAGGCTGAACATCCACTTTTAGGGGTAGGTTAGACTTGTTTTCCATGATATTAATACTGTTAAATAGGATTTAATTGTGATCGCCAACTGCCTGCTCAAGTCACTTGCTATGTGGCCCTTGGTTCTGTAATGCTGTTTTCCAGCAGAAACTATTTGGAAACCTGATGATATAAGTTTGTTCGACAGGCAGTTAGTGTGTGTGTGTGTGTGTGTGTGTGTGTGTGTGTGTGTGTGTGTGTGTGTGTGTGTGTGTGTGTGTGTGTGTGTGTGTGTGTGTGTGTGTGTGCGTGCGTGTGCGTGCGTGTGTGTGTGTGTGTGTGTGTGTGTGTGTTGAGACATCAACAATCAAACTATTGTATCAAATAGAGAGCCAAATACTAGTCTGTGAACATTGCTCCAAAGTCAGGATTTTATGTGCGTGTAAAATTAAACATTGACAGGTGCAAAGGCAGCAATATATGATAAAACAAGACGGCAGCGAAAGAAGGACTTCCCTATTCATCCCCGAAAAAACCCGCCAGGTGACCAGCTGATTTTACGACTTCCGGTGGTGACGTAAGACAACCATAGGATGAAAAAATACACTACGGTAGTAGAAATCTATCACAATTAGGGTGGTCCCAAAAAGGAGGGATTTTTCAAATTGAGTGTGTGTCGGTTTTAAAAGTGCTCCACCTCTGGTCAACATATGAAATAACTAGTGTGTAAAAATTTGAAGTGCTCCCCCTCTGGCCAACATGTGTAATAACACGTGTGTAAGAAATTGAAATGCGAACCCCTTTGGCCAAAATTAAAATAATATATATACTGTATGTACATGGAGACATACATAAAGTAAATAATATAAATAAATAACGGAGTAAATAATGAAGATTAAAAAACAATTACAAACAAAATAAAAATGAACTGAAAGTCTTTTTCTCACAATGTGTCGACTTTTGTCTTAAAAAATTGGGAACAGTGTCACATTCTTTCTGTTTCTGTAATATTACGTTATGTAAAATTATGACTTTTCAATGCAAAATGGCGACATTTGGCATCAAATTCTCAATTTTATCACAATATTGCCATTTTTTTGTTGTTCTTGTAAAATAGTGACATTTTTTGAGTAAAATTATGACTTTTGTCATAATTCTGCCAAGTAAAATTCAGATTATTATATTGCCAAAATTGTAAAGTTTTCTTATAAAATTTTGACTTTTGTTGAGTAAAATTACGACTCTTTTCATAGAATTGCCAAAATGTTAAGCTTTTCTTGCAAAATTGCGACTGTTATTGAGTAAAATTCCAACTTTTATCATAATATTGCACAAATGTTCAGTTTTTCTTTAATCATTTTGACCTGTGTTAAGTAAAATTACATCTTTTATTATAATACTGCCAAAGTTCAAAGTTTTTCTTGTGAAATTGTGACCTTTTTCTTGTGGAATTCCAACTCATTTTTCACAAGTGTTTTATATTTGCATAGTATGTAATCTTTATATATCTAGAAAGGGTAGTCCTAAAGAGGTAGGCATTTTTCAGAGGTCTCAAGAAGGTAACAATTACAAGAGAGTGTCTGTGTGTGTGTTCTTGTATTTCTACCCTTCTTGAGACATCAACAAGGAAAAGTACCTTCCATATGAGGACCGGTGAACAAGTTAGGACCAAAATCATGGTCCCAATACGGAAAACCATTGCATCTAATAGAGAGCCAAATACTAGAGTCTGTGAACATTGCTCCAAAGTCAGGATTTTATGTGCATATAAAAGTAAACTTTGACAGGTGCAAAGGCAGCAATATATGATAAAACAAGACGGCAGCTAAAGAAGGACTTCCCTATTCATCCCCGAAAAAACCCGCCAGGTGACCAGCTGATTTTACGACTTCCGGTGCTGACGTAACCATAGGGTGAACAAATACACTACGGTAGTAAGACTATAGTAGCCATTAACAGTTAGCTACTACAGCTGGGTTGCCCAAAGTGCGGCACAGGGGCCATCTTTGGTCTGTGACCCGTTTGTCATCGACCTTAAGCACATTACAAAAAACAAAAAATAGAGATCTGATTTGCACCCCTAGTGGTGAAATCTATCAAAATTAGGGTGGTCCCAAAAAGGAGGGATTTTTCAAATTGAGGGTGTTTCGGTTTTAAAAGTGCTCCCCCTCTGGTCAACGTATGAAATAACAAATGTGTAAGAAGTTGAGATGCGAAGCCCTTTGGCCAAAATTTTTAAAGTTTTCTTATAAATGTGTGACTTTTGTCGAGTAAAATTATGACTCTTTTCATAGAATTGCCAAAATGTTAAAATTGTGACTGTTGAGTAAAGTTCCAACTTGTATCATAATATTGCACAAATGTTCAGTTTTTCTTGTACAATTTTGACTTGCGTTAAGTAAAATTACAACTTTTATTATAATACTGCCAAAATTCTAAGTTTTTCTTGTGAAATTGTGACCCTTTTCTTGTGAATTTCCCCACACTGTTATGACTTGTATGGACTAGAAATAGTTGCATCTTTGGGCAAAACATTTTTCCCCTCTTTCTCCCAATGATTTGCCTTAGCTGAAACACCAGCCATGAGCTGGAGCCTATCCCAGCTGACTTTGGACGAAATGGCCAAATCCACCCTGGACTGGCCATCAGTCAGTCCCAGGTCACATATCGACAAACAATTAACGTCCAACCTCGACAATGAGATAATCCAATGGAGATCTTGATCCAGATAACTGTGAGGCAGACGTGCTAACCACTAGGCCACCGTGCTACCTCCCTTTGATTACATTCACTCGGTGAATCCATAAAACAAGCACACGGAAGCCTTTTGTGTATGAAGGATTTTCTCTTATTATCATGTCAGCATATATTGATTGGTGGCAGGCGGTGCTGGCCAAAATGTGCCCATATTGATTGACGATCTTGGTCTGTTAGCTTCAATTAAGTCAAAGCTATTCATTATTTCTCCTCAAGTAAAACAACAATGAACCTTTAAGGATGTCTGGTCATTTGGCGCCGTCTCAAATCTGTCACCCGAGATTTAATAGACCGGAGTCTCCTCTTGGAGCAGTTGGCTATGTGGCTTGTGCAAATATATGAAAATGACTTTCATCGGAATTACTTTTGAGAGGTAAAACAATTTACATCGATAGCCCTGTGATACATTTTAAGGATGTATAAAAAAACAAGTTTGTATTCGGGTGAAAATGTAGAATTTATAGTACAGAATAGGGTTGTCATGATACTAGAATTTCAGTAGCCGATAGCAATACCTATGAAGTTCCACCATTCCTAGTACTTATTTTGGAAAAAAAACTGAACCCTTGTACTTTTGAATTCATGAAAACTCTTTCAAAGTATCAAGTATTTAAGATCACTGTGCTTCAACATCTTTTTGCGCATACTTTTAAAATGTTCTTGTAATCAGACAATATTTTCGGTATATTAGATGGAATTTTTACCTGATATATTTTGACTGTAATCCGCAGATGACAGTCGGAAAATGTCAGGTTAAAATTCCATCCACTATACCAAAAATATTGTCTGATTACAAGAACATTTGTAAAGTATATGAATAAGAAGACATAATGAACCTTTTTGAGCATATTTTTGCAAATAATTTAGTGATTAGCGCACCAGTTGTCAGAGAGCAATTAGTGCACCAGTTATCAGATAGCGGTTAGCGCGCCAGTTGTTAGCTAGTGATTAGCACACTAAGTGTCAGCTAGTGACGAGTGCGCCAGTTGTCAGCTAGGCGATTGACATGCAAGTCATTAGGTAGCGATTAGCATGCCAAATGTCAGCTGGCGGTTAACATGCCAGTTGTCAGCTAGTCATTAGCGTGCTAGTAGTCAGCTAGTGATTAGCGTGCTCGTAGTCAGCCAGTGATTAGCGCACCAGTTGTCAGAGAGCAATTAGTGCACCAGTTGTCAGATAGCGGTTAGCGTGCCAGTTGTCAGCTAGTGACTAGTGCGGCAGTTGTCAGCTAGCGATTAACATGCTAGTTGTCATCTAGCGATTAGCACGCCAAAT
>NC_084749.1:17280129-17287629 GCF_033978785.1 Entelurus aequoreus | reverse complement strand
CGTCTCATGACACATTATCTGTATGTACTATTGGCTGCATTTCTGATAGTTGTTTGTGTGCCATGTTGTTCCAGACCACAGCAAACGTTGCGCAGCTTGCAAAGATTGTAATAAATCCATTAGAAGAACACAGCCTGCCGTTTCCTTTTAAATTGGACACACACATCTCTACCTTTGGCCATTGTAAGCCATTTTTTTCCAGGAGTCATCTCACCCTCTGAAAAGCCTCCTTTTGTATTAACATTTTCCAAAGTTCCACTATACTAAGTTGGGTTGCCGACCCCTGGGTTAATTAGTCTGCAGGTTGGTTTGTTAGCAAAGTTGGGCGTGTGGTCTTTCAGTGTTCAGAAGGCGTCTGTGTTTGCTGTTCCATCTATTCTGTTGTCTAAAATTCCAGTTTCGTTACAATGTATTTGTTTTCTTTTGTGAATGGTTTCGGATCGTGCTTTCTTGTAGGATTTAATGATGTTATTTTTCAGTAGGTTGTTATATGTTGATGGTTTTAGTTTGTTGAAGTTATTGTTTTGTCGGCGGAAATTAGTAGCTTGGGTTCATTTCGGATTAAGTTTGTCTTTTTCAGCTGGTTAAGGAAATAGTTGTTCACGTATTTAAACTTTTAGAGGCTGAATCATTTTTAGTATGTCATCTTCAAAACATGTGAGTTCTTTGGTCAGAGGGGCGTTCTTGGTAGACTTGAAGCTGTATGGTTCCTTAGAAGACTGAGTGGTGCCAGGGTTGAGGAAGAAGTGGGCTTTCCAACGGATTCTGCGTAAAAAAAACTGTTCAGTCTACTCGATGAGTAGTTGGAGGTAGTCGTTGTGTGATGGTAAAGGGATATTCTTTGATGAGTAGCCGACATTGAATTTTTCCATCCATGCATGTTTCCTATGATCCCTTAGTCCATCTGTCTGGTTTTCTAAAAGCTCAGGTTTTAAAGAGAAATAGCTACATCTTTGTTTGGAAGAGAGGCCAAAATGCATAGAAAAATACACGTGTGAGTTTAATGCGTCTAACACAAGTCTTATTTTTATGTACATTTAAAACACTTCCTTGTAGACTACATAACATGTAATAGTGGTCCCTTGGTCCAAATTCTGCATACATTTTGCTTTACAGACCATTTTTATTTCAGCTTACTCGTGTCTTAAAAAAAGCTGTCTTGTGGGAGGTCTTATTTACATGCAAATGAACCCCTCTAGCTAGCTGCGACTATGTCTCTGCTCATCAGCCATATATGTAGTTTTAGCGGTACGCTTTCGTACCGACAAATATCACAAGTTAGAACTATAAACTACTTTTTATTATGGAAGTACTTTGGTGATGAAGTATTTCACCATCTAACCGTACATGTAGGAGCCAGAGTGACCTGCAGGAAAAGGTCAACTTCAGAACAAAGGAGATAAAAAGCATCTCAAAGGTTAGTTTATTAGCTTTCTATTTCAATGCCTTTCAGTGCTATGAAGCTATAGGTATACATGATACTGTATGTGCTATTATAATGTCCGTCTCCCAATTTGAAACGACTATGTACATCAATGCAAGAATATCGCATTAGTTATGGCTGTTTGTCTAACCTACAAGAGGTCTGGTAAAGCTAATACATTTCTCAATCAATAGTTTTCTAGCTCATTGCAAACCCAAAACTAAATAATTTCAATTCAAATGCTAAACCCTAACTCTATTGCTACATGTGCCAGTGTCCTACTTGCCAATATTATCAATGGTCAGGATTAGGGTTGGGTATCGAGTATCGAGTATCGATTGGAACCGGGACTAACTTTCCGATTCTCCCGGAATCGTTCAAAAGTTTAAATTTCGATTCCTATTTTCGATACCAGTCCGCCAACCGGAAAAAAATATGTCCGCCGAACCGGAAGAAGAAGCCGCTGAACACCAACGAAGAAGCGCCCACCGCCGGAAGTGTTAGCATAGCCGAGCGAGTCAGTCAAGCTCAAGCATGGATAGCGGGCGTCGGCGGTCGAAAGTGTGGCTTTACTTTACAAATAAAAAATTAAATAACCGCGAAATAACAGAGCTCTATGTCCATCAAGAAACGAGTGGAGAGAGAGCTGCAGATGTACCAGGACGTTCCACCGATACTTATGTCTGACGATCCTGCTGCATGGTGGTGGAACCAACAAAAGACTACTCCTTTGCTGTCATATCTCGCTTTCTCCTATTTATGCGTTCAAGCTTCTTCCACACCCAGCGAACGTGTATTTTCCACAGCAGGAGACACTATCTGTCCAGAACGCTCACGCATCCTGCCTGAGAAGGCGGATATGGTCATTTTCCTAAACAAGAACTGTCTCTGATTTTATACTGTACCTGCTGCTAATCTGGACTGGGTTTTGCAAGTTGTTTCTTATTGTTTATTTGCTTTTCTGCACCAGGTTAGCCCATCAGTGGGAGCACGGTAACATTTTTAAGTACCTGCAGCATCATACACTTGTGTGTGTAAATGTGTTTTCATGAGGTTTCCTGCAGCATCATACACTTATGTGTAAATGTGTTTTCATGAGGTTTCCTGCAGCATCATACACTTATGTGTAAATGTGTTTTCATGAGGTTTCCTGCAGCATCATACACTTGTGTGTGTAAATGTGTTTTCATGAGGTTTTCAAAAATAAAGCTCTCTTGAGGAAAGTGTACCCCTGGGAAAATGTATTCATAATTTATAATATTTATATTCAAGTTCATAGATTTGATATTTATATTCTAGTTGAAAACAGCCCTGTGAGGAATTTATAGTAAAGTTCATAAAAAGTTAATAGAATTTAAATTTGATGGAGAATGTCAGACTATTTCATTCAGAAAGACTGTAGGTTAGCTAGCTCATTTAAAATATCCTAAACTTTTTTTTTGACCCTGCCTCTTAAAAGAATCGGAATCGAGAATAGTCAGGAATCGGAATCGAAACAAAGAATCGGAATCGGAATCGTTCGAATTCAAACGATACCCAACCCTAGTCAGGATGATGCTGCATGCTATCATATCATTACTTATCAACTGTTATTAGATTTACCACTTCATGTGTCCACCGTTTGCCATGAATTCTTGGAACTGTTGCCACGATTACAGTAGTTTTGGGTAAATCCTTGTGTATATTTTTATTCGGACCGAGGCGGGTCTCTAAGCCAAGCTCTGGATGTTTGTGTAGTGACCTGTGCTGATTAATACAACCAATAATATAATTTTCGTTCATCGGGTCGTATTATAGACTACAACCTGCGCAAAGAAATCTTCTACCATGTAAGCAGATATCTGCTGACGTCACAGGTTGGTTAACGTCACATGTCGGGGCAAATCTCAAAGGGCTTTTTTTAAATTAGGCAACATTGTTTTATAAACATATCCATTGTTATGGTGACCCCAAATACACAGAAACGTGGGTTTTGCACCACATGGTCGCTTGAAAAACACTACAATAGCAGTATTAATGGCTACTGATGGTCTATGCAACAGTGTGGGTTCGTCATGGTTAAACACAAAAAAAAACAATGTGTACAGTATATCCTCCATGCATCTGTAATCCCAATTACATAAAGAGTCGAAAGCTCTACATGTTACTGCCATGCTCCTTTCACCAGAATAACTTTACATTCATTTCTCCCCCGAGAGACACGTTTCTAGTAATTGAAGTCTATAACAAGTGATGAGATTCCCGTCTGCAACGTTTCCCCCCTGCATTACTATGTAAACAACCTTCAAGGTTTTCCCTTCTATTTACCGTACTTACATCTTTTCTCCAGATGATGATCATACAAACACGCAAGTTAAGATTAAATTATTGAATTGTAAATGTACATGATCAGCGTTGCAGTACCCAAAGGAACAAGAAAATCCCATATGTGTTCCCAGTGGTTATATAAAATGTATGTTGGTTGTATTGAGCATGTGTAATGTTGTGCACTGCGATCTACATGTACCATACATTTTTTCCGAAAGTCAAACGTGCTCCTGAATAATGAGAATAAGATATAACTGTATATCCAAATCATTTTGACTCTGCTTGGCTGTTGATTTTTCCTGATTTATTGAGTATCTGTCCTCATAATTAACAACAAAAGCTGTAGCTCTGCATAAAAACCCCAACAAAAATATTGTTGTCTCAGTCTAGGGTGTATCATAATATGATTATTTTTCCTGTAGTTATTAAAGAAAATATTCACAAGTACTTTGTGTGTTTTATATGGGTGTTTGTGCCATTACCCCCTTCCATTCAGTTATACTCAATTGCCTGCTCTCACGGTATTTGCTGTGTCTGTCTCGCTCCGTCAACGTCTCAGCTTGTGAGGTCTCAGGTTACTGTGCCTCTGTGCAAGTTCAACTTGGCTATGTGCCACCATCCAGGCCAATTAGAATGTTGACTTTAAAAAAAATAAATTAAAAAAAATTTACAGCAGACATTTTGACTTGTCATGGGCATAAAAAGCACAGGTGTAAATAATAACACTAATGACGGGCCCCAAGTCCATTAAGTGGCCCGGTAAAGCGTGTCAGTCCGTGAACACGCACAATAGCAAAGCCCTGCGAGTGGTTCACCTGTATGGAATCCAGCCATCATTCATGCAATTAATCATCATTCCAGATGTAGGTTTCTTGCTTTGACATGTCAACATGTCTGCACTTAGAGTGTGCATTGGAGCTAATTTATGGTTGGGTTTCTTGGCAGTAAGTGCCTGCAATCAACTTCACCTCCAGTAGTATGATTGCTAACAAAGGCCTCGTTCCCACTGCAGGTCAATTCTGATTTTTTTTTGCCCATATGCAGCCTGTATCAGATTTTTTTCATATCCGTGTGAGCAGTGCAATTCCGAATTTTTCCATCCGACACAGGCCTCTTTCGCATGTGAAAATAAATCGGATTCATACAGAATGCGATGCGTTCACAACAGCGGTGGGCCGTGCATTTCTCACCTAGGCCTTCAGTGATGTCCACTTAGTCCGACTTCACCTCTCAACATACCGTAATTTATGGAAACGGCTGGAGATGCTTTACAGAAACCCACTTGCACTCTACTGGCCCCTCAAGTGTACAAAATGCAGTGTTTCCCACACATTCATTTATTCGTGGCGGCCCGCCACGAAATAATTACGTCCGCCACAAATAAAATACAAAAATAAAACATTTTTTTTATTTTTTTATTTAATTTATTTTTTTTGTCCTGTCCAGCTTCTCAGGCAAATCATATAGTTGATGTAGATGCCCATATAGGCTGTTCAGATTTACTTTACAAAAGAGCAGTGTAGGATATTTCTCTTGTTTGCTTTATTTGTATTTGACCACTACTGTTTTCTGTTTATTTGTTACTGACTGTGGCAGGACACCTCTGCCTCTGTTTCACTTTATGTTGCTGGTAAATAATATGGTTGTAGTAGTAGGCTAAAGTTAAATTATTTAGTATGCACTAATTAAAGGGGCATAGCTTTGAGAGACATTTTAGCTTTTATATTTTATAAGATATATTTTTTGTAAGAACCACAATTAATGAATATATTTCAGTGAATAACTTATTGTTCAAATCTGTATATAAATATGTACATAAAGTGTTGTAATTATATATTGTAAAATGGATGGATGGATGGACGTTTAAAACAAAACTGTTATTATTAATTAGTAAGTATAATTTTTTTTAGCCTTTTTAGAGAAATTATATCATTATAGTAAATTATGCAAATTACTCGATGATGTCATGGTGACCACGCCCATGGCCACGCCCCCACCGCCACAGGTATCTCGGCAGTTTATGGGAAACACTGAAATGGTCTATTTTTTGGCTCATTTAACATTCAATAAACCCGCATCAGCAATTAAAACATATCTTACGTGGTACTGTCAAAATGAAAAGAGTTGTATAAAACAAATGAAACATGAAAATATAAAGAAATTAAATATTTGAACTCAAAATGTGTACCGCCTATCCGACGCCGTATAAGCCAGTGGTACCGTCGTAGTCGTTTGATTCGTGTGAAAGTAGCCTGTCAAAAATGTATTTTCCTTCGCGGGAGCGCGCCCCGCATGCTAAACCTGCATTGCTTGGCTTATGTATTTCCTGACTTCATAAACAATAAAAAAGACAAAAGATTTTGTGGTAATAAAAACTATCGATGTAAACATTGTAGTATCGACCCTCTTGTACTTGGTATCGTTACAGTCAATGTCTGTGTAGATCCACCCATGGCATTTGTTTACATTAGGAGCGCTAGCTTGCTGTTAGCTATTGTATCCTCCTACGGTGTGTAGTGAGGGATGAGACTTGTAAGAAACATACTTTATTTGTCGCCATGGAGGGGAGAATAAGTGATTTAGAAGTAGCTAAAACACTGCAAATGGACGTTAGCCACTAGCTCGTTAGCCATGTTCAGTGTTTATAGCTTCACTTTTGTTGTTTTACGCCAAAATGTGTCCACTTTACCTTTTCTGTCAACACACTGTTTCTGCTTGTAAGTGCGTGCGCGTGCGTTGCCTAACATGCGCCTCTTGTCGTTTTACCAACAATGACACGATGTGACGACGACATGCCGTCATGTGTGTAAAAAAGGAAAATTACCGGTATTATTCAGAGGCAGTAGAGTACAGTTTTGAAATCATTAGTACCGCAGTACTTTATTAGTTGCGATATATATCGTACAACCCTAGTGTGTTTGTCTGGTCTTAGTAGTACACTGCGATCAAGAATCCGCACAACTGCGAGGCTGATAGAACAAAAAGTACCTTATTTGTAAACACCGGAGCGCGTACAACTGCCAAAACTTTTCCATCTGTCATACTACTTAAAGTAGGCCGACTGCACCCTAAAAGGTCACCAGTCATTCGCAGGATGATTGTGAATGGGGCATTGCTTGAGCTCAGTCAGCAACAAGAACCACTACACTACACCAATGAAACTCTGAAAGGAAAACTACTTTTTAGGGGGAATTTTGCCCATTCCCAGTCCTTAAACAAAAATAAACATGGAGTGTAGTATACAGTCTCTCCAGGAATTTCTCCATCTTGCAATCAGCCAATCAGTGTCATTTGGAATTTGTCTCCGAGTGACGCTCAAACGTACATGTCAACTGTTTAATCAAAACTTATGTTTGCTTCTTGTGTAGAAGAAGCAGGGACAACAATGTGTACATTCATATCAACTCCGCTCAAGTGGCACGCCGTGTGTGTGCCATGAACTTGCTGAACGTGTCTTTTCGTTCGTTGTGAAATAAGTCTGCTCTGGCATATTTTTCCAGAAAAGTTTGGTCTCATCACCGCTAAAACTTGCTGTGTTACAAAGCCTGCTTTGTCAATTCATTAATGTACTCCTCGCAAATTATGTATGCATATATATATATATATATATATATATATATATATATATATATATATATATATATATATATATATATATATATATATATACATATATATACATATATATATATATATATATATATATATATATATATATATATATATATATATATATATATATATATATACATATATATATACATATATAA
>NC_084749.1:17185129-17275129 GCF_033978785.1 Entelurus aequoreus | reverse complement strand
GCAGAGAGGGTCCACAAAGTACATCCGTACATGACATGACAATGTTCACACAAAGAAGGATAGCAACAACTGAAATAGTCTTGATTGTTAACAAAAAGCAGGTGTGGGGAATAGCGCTCAAAGGAAGACGCGAAACTGCTACAGGAAATACCGACAAAACGGGAAAAGCCACCAAAATAGGAGTGCAAGACACGACACACAGAACAAAAAACTCCAAATAAGTCCCGGCGTGATGTGACAGCTCGTGACAGTACTTTGAGACAAGAGCTATAGTGACGGTTATGGTTTAAAGTCATATCCTACAATTGCTAGAACGACTTTTTACTGTCAATATCAACTACTGAGTTTCATTTTTTAATGTTTTCTGCTGGTGGTGTGCCTGCGCATTTTTTCTATGAAAAAAATGGGCATTGGCTCCAAAAAGGTTGAAAAACACGGCATTAGGAAATGTGTACTTTTGGATAAATACCTGGAATACTACAACCTGTCTTTTGATGTGCACTCACATATGAGTCTGTTAATATATGACAACATATATTACCAGACTTGGATTCTTGTTTTCTGTTGGTTTGTTTATCCACTTGTTGCTGGGCAAATGTTGGACAAAATAATTTGCGGTCCAAAGCCCACACGGTTCTGTCACGATCTATCAAGCCATGCTCACTTGCTTCACTCTTTTAAGATGCAAGTTAATGCAATTAATGGCACAGTCGGCCCTTGTTTATCGCAAATAATTGGTTGCAGGCCTGACTGCGGCAAACACAATTCTGTGAAGTAGGAATATGATTAATGATTCAAATAGCTTTGTAATTAGAGCAGGAAAAACTGTTTACACATTTATAAATACTTGTTTCATCCAGTATAATAGCATTAAGTGTGTTCTATTATAAACTACATTAAGGCAATTCCTGAAGGAATTGCGTGTGAATGCTCCAATGCTGAAGTTGAACTGAAATCCTGGATTTTTTATAGAACTGTTGCAGTTGAGATAGGCTCCAGCAGCCCCTGCAACCCCAAAAGGGACAAGCGGTAGAAAATGGATGGATAGACGGAAGTAGAGCACACAATTCCTAAACAGGCTGAATATTTTTGAAAATGGAACAGTTTGAATCAGATCAAATATGTGGGAGTTGTGGAACTTTGAAGAATGTCCCATTGATTTCAATAGGAATTTCCGAAAAAATTGGGAATTTTTGGGGAAATGGTAAACAACTTCAATGGTCTGAATGAGTTGAAATGGTTGGTGTTGGAATTTTTCAAATCGCTCGAGAAATGTTGAAGTAGTAACATGTTGAATTGAGAAATGGTATTGTGAAATTCCTGGAATTTCGGGAAAACCAGGATTTTTTCCAGTTCAAAAAACAACTTTGTTGTTTGTCCTGATTAAGAGAAATGATTTGATGGTGTAACGGTTGAAGTGGGTTGAAATATGTGGAAGGAGTAGTCGCCAGTAAAAAGGGTGGAAATAGGGCTTTGTAAAACCAGGATTTCTGTAAAATCCTGGAATTTTTTTTAACTTGGATGAAAGGTAGTTTAAGTTTCCAGGATGGTGAAATGTGTTGAAGGTGGAATGGTTTGAATAGGTTGAAAAATGTGGAAATGGTGGAAGTTTGAAAAATGGCCTATTCATTTTGAATGGGAAAAAATGTCCTGGGGAATTCTGGGAAGTCTGGGAATTTTTGGAATTTGTCAAGGAAAAGCCTGCGATTCCCGAAAAGGCTGAACAGTTTGAAGTTGGAACGGTTTCTAATCGGGTGACAAATTATTAAGGTAGAGCGCGCCAAAATCTGGAGAAGAAGAAGTATTTTTGGTGTAGAAAACCATACGTGTGAATGCTTTGGAGCATTCACACAATCAATGTCAATCAATCAATGTTTACTTATATAGCCCTAAATCACGAGTTTTTCAAAGCGCTGCACAATTATAGTACAGTTCTGAGGACGCGCCAAGCGTAATTGCTATGGAAATACACGTCTTAGGTAATTGTTAAAACCACATGTGTATGTAAAAGTTGGTGAACTTGACCGTTGCGACTACGACCATTCGCAGTGTTGTTAGCATGCCCCCCCTGAGCGACCGGTACAATGGACGAAGAGTGGATCTATTAATAGTGTGAGAGTCCAGTCCATAGTGGAGGCAGCCGGAGATCGTTTTGGGTGGAGACAAGTCAGCAGCGCAGAGACGCCCTGAACGGATGCACAGTTGAGTGGTCCATCCCGGGTCCCGACTTTGAACAGCTAGTGCCTCATCTGTGGTCACCTAATCTGTGCCCCCCACTCCTTTGTGGAGAGGGGCAGAGCAGAAAAGAGATGGCAGATCAACCGGTCTAAAAGAGGGGTGTATTTAAAGGCTAGAGTATAGAAATTAGTTTTAAGATGGGACTTAAATGCTTCGACTGAGGTAGCATCTCTAACTGTTACCGGTAGGGCATTCCAGAGTAGGCTACTGGAGCCTGAATAGAAAACACTCTATAGCCCGCAGACTTTTTTTGGGGCTCTGGGAATCACTAATAAGCCGGAGTTCTTTGAACGCAGATTTCTTGCCAGGACATATGGTACAATACAATCAGCAAGATAGGATGGAGCTAGATCGTGTAGTATTTTATACGAAAGTAGTAAAACCTTAAAGTCATATCTTAAGTGCACAGGAAGCCAGTGCAGGTGAGCCAGTATAGGCGTAATATGATCAAACTTTCTTGTTTTTGTCAAAAGAAGAACACATTTTAGCGATATTACGGACATGAAAGAAGGCCGTTTTAGTAACACTCTTAATGTGTGACTCAAACGAGAGAGTTGGGTCGAAGATAATACCCAGATTCTTTCTCGAGTCGCCTTGTGTAATTGTTTGGTTGTCAAATGTTAAGGTGGTATTATTAAGTTCTGGCTACCCTGCATAAGAAGACTTCATCATGCTTTTGAGGTGATTTTGATGTAGAAAATATGCGTATCCTGTAATGTAGAATACATTTGGACACGTTTCATAAAGACAAACATCTAAAGATGTGATTTAATGTTGGTGCAGCTGTAATAACCCATTCAGTAGACGTTGCTGTTTCCACTAAGGTCTCTAATTGTGGTTGTTGAGCAGTTTCCTGTTCATAACTCAGCCGAAGTTCAAAAGTGTGCCCTTGACCCATAACCTTGCCTTGGCGTAAGGATGTGGGCCTGGGAGGGTGTGGAGGTAGAGTAACAACAAATAATACCTGGTCTGAATGAGAAGCTTGTTTGGTCATGCCTCCAATACCGAATCAGATATGTTCGGCAAGGACGGCCGCATAATAACGCAATTGGCGTCTTGTGAAGGACATCAAAACACATTCCTTTGGTTGAAACATCTGTTAAAGTGACTGGCAGAGCGCTCTGTTTTTACTGGAACAAGGACCTTTCTGTGGATGTGAATCCGAAAGCTGCATCTCCACCCCAAACCCGGCGAGTCGTACGCGGTAATTGCACGGCCGCACTTCAAATAGCACTCAAAAAGGTGATGGTGGGGGGGGGTGGGGAAAAAACAACAAGCAATTAGCATTTTTCAAGTACCGCTCAGGCAGTTGGAGTGCTAATGAACAATTCTATGATCCATTAATCTGGATCTCGTTTTCACAGCAAAGTGCCGCTTGCATTTCTCTGCTGCCATCAGAAGTTCTAATGGAGGCAACGCTATTAATGAGTCCAAAGCCAGTGTGTGTTCACCAGTAGGTAATCTATTAAGTAATAGGCAATTAGGCGACAACTTTGAATATTTTAGTACCTCTCTGGGCCATTGATAGTTACATGCATATATGGGTCAAAGAGAATGACAGCTCACGCTTTAGCACGTTTGAAGAACCTAATAGTCCCCCTTCATTAATACAGGTGTATCATTTTGAGCATGCAGACTTGATAATGCTCGAGGATGACATTCATAGCACATAATAGTCAATTCTGCCCTACATATGGGCATGGACCCCATTAAATATTTAGGGCTACAAAGTATGCAGACTTACTGTGTAAAAGCACCGAGTGGGTAGTGTCAAAAGTAGCATTTAGGGGGCGGGAAAAAAGATGGTGCAAGATGAGGAAAACATCATTTTTTTTATTTCCAAAATAGTCTATATACCAATATTTTGGTACTGGTACCAAAATGTATTTCGATACGTTTTGGTACTTTTGTAAATAAAGTGTACCACAAAAAATTGCATTATTGGCTTTATTTTAACAACAAATATCAGGGTACATTAAACATATGTTTCCTATTGCAGTTTTGTCCCTAAATAAAATAGCGAACATACAAGACAACTTGTCTTTTATTAGTAAGTAAGCAAACAGAGGCTCCTAATTTAACTGCTGACATATGCAGTAACATATTGTGTCATTTATCATTCTATTATTTTGTCAACATTATTAAGGACAAGTGGTAAAACATGAATTATTAATATACTTGTTAATTTACTGTTAATATCTGCTTACTTTCTCTTTTAACATGTTCTATCTACACTTCTGTTAAAATGTAATAACCACTTGTTCTTCTGTTGTTTGATACTTTACATTAGTTTTGGATGATACCACAAATTTGGGTATCAATCCGATACCAAGTAGTTACAGGATCATAAAGTGGTCATAATTTAAGTCCTATTGCAGTGGTTCTTAACCTGGAACCTAAGGGTTCGGTGAGTCGGCCTCAGGGGTTCGGCGGACCCTCCGCCGCGGAGGGCGAGACACATCCGACTCATCGTGTAAATAAAAACTTCTCCCTATCAGCGTACAAACGTATTATGGATACGGCAACTGCAGAAGTCACACTGATTTGCAGGTGTGTAATTTTTTGTGAGTTCATGCCCTGTGTTGGTTTTGTTATTTGAACAAGGTGATGTTTGTGCACGGTTCATTTTGTGCACCGGTAAAAAAAACAACATATAACTTTGTCTTGAATTTGACAAAAAAATAAATAAATATATATTTCACGAAAGAAGGGTTCAGTGAATGCGCATATAAAACTGGTGGGGTTTGGTACCTCCAACAAGGTTAAGAACCACTGTCCTAATGTGTCCAGGGACATATTTCCTGAGTTTATAAACATAATATAATTTTTTTTTAAAACGAGAGAAGATTTTGTGATGCTAAAAAAATATTGATGTAATCATAGTAGTATCAACTAGGTACACTCCTGTACTTGGTATCATTACAGTGGATGTCAGGTGTAGATCCACCCATGGCATTTGTATACATTGTAAAACCAGTGAGCTACTGCGTGTAGTGAAGCATGTTTAGCTATTCCTCGTCCTGCAGGGATGATACTTGTAAGAAACTTACGTTATTTGTCGCCATGGAGGCGAGGATTAGTGATTTAGAAGTAGCTAACAAATTGCAGACTGCGGCTGGACGCTTAAAGCGCCTCTTCCTGAGTGCGTTTAAGTGTTATAACTTCACCTTTATTGTTATTTTTTCACCCAAAATGCATCCGTTCTCCCTTTTCTTCGTACCCACTGTGTCTGCTTATAAGTACTCCGTGGTTGTGTGACGACGGGGGAGAAGGGGTGTTATGGACCGTTACTTTTTAGAGGCCTTAAAGTACCGAATATGATTAATTGGTATCACGGTACTACCGTATTTTTCGGACTATAAGTCGCAGTTTTTTTCATAGTTTGGCCGGGGGTGCGACTTATACTCAGGAGCGACTTATGTGTGAAATTATTAACACATTAGCGTAAAATATCAAATAATATTATTTAGCTCATTCACGCAAGAGACTAGACGTATAAGATTTCATGGGATTTAGCGATTAGGAGTGACAGATTGTTTGGTAAACGTATAGCATGCTCTATATGTTATAGTTATTTGAATGACTCTTACCATAATATGTTACGTTAACATACCAGGCACGTTCTCAGTTGGTTATTTATGCCTCATATAACGTACACTTATTCAGCCTGTTGTTCACTATTCTTTATTTATTTTAAATTGCCTTTCAAATGTCTATTCTTGGTGTTGGGTTTTATCAAATACATTTCCCCCAAAAATGCGACTTATACTCCAGTGCGACTTATATATGTTTTTGTTCTTCTTTATTATGCATTTTCGGCCGGTGCGACTTATACTCCAGAGCGATTTATACTTGGAAAAATACGGTATACTAATACCGGTATACCGTACAACCCTAGTCTGCACAAATAATTTGAGTTTATTGATAAAGTCGATATATCGCTCAGGCCTAATCAAAATAAAATGTGCTTAATAGCGTGCACAAACTTTAAAAAAAAAATGCAAGTACTATTAGTGGGCGTGCTACAAGTGACCTATAAGGCTTTGTTGACAATGCAGGTCAATTCCGCTATTTTTTGTCCATATCTGACATGTATCGGATTCTTTCATGTCAAAGTGAACAGTGCAATCCCACATTTTTCAGAGCCGACCCAGACCTCTTTTCGCGAGAATAGACGGTTGCAAAATGAGTAGTTGACAAATGACCAGAAAACAGGCAAAAATAATATGTTGTAGGAACTGGCGTCAATGCGCCGCCACTCCTGTCTTGGAGTGTTAGCCCACACGCTCTTCAAAGCAGACGTTGAAGCAAATCTCCCACAAACTGTCAAAGGCCAAAATGCTTGCCCTCCTCCTTCCTAATCTTTTAGTTATAAAACTCTTTCAGCAATATTTCGGTTGATAAAAATGTTGACTTTGATAGCGCCAAATCCTTGAATTTGCCACAAATTAGCCAGGATTGAGACGTGCGATCCCGACAAAGGTACCTATTTTTAGCACGGAAAAGGTGCGCTCTGGGAGGCGTATTGCATATGTGACCGGTGCTGGCAAAATGAGTCGGAATGCGCACAGGCTAATTTTGAGCTACAGGCAAATACCGTATTTTCAGCACCCGTGTTGTAAGCCGCACCTTCACTGAATGGCATATTTCAAAACTTTGTTTACCTATTAGCCGCCCCGTGTTATTAGCCGCACCTACGCTACGCTAAAGGGAATGTCAAAAAAAACAGTCAGATAGGTCAGTCAAACTTTAATAATATATCACAAACCAGCGTTCTAACAACTCTGTTCACTCCCAAAATGTAATGTGCAAATGTGCAATCACAAAAATAGTAACACTCAAAATAGTGCAGAGCAATAGCAACATCAATAACTCAACGTTGCTCGAACGTTAGTGTCACACAACACACAAAATAAACATTTAAAGCTCACTTTCTGAAGTTATTACTCATCCACAAATCCCTAGAATTCTTCTTCTTCGGTGTGCTTCACTTGTTTTTTGACACCATCTGTGATGTGGACGCGCATGCAGTCATAGATCAACAGGGACGGAGCTGCGTGAAAAAAGTCACCCGGTCCCTTCGCTCATCTTTTCTTCATCCATCCATCCCTTCGAGTTAGCTTTTATGATGACGCCGGCTGGAAAGTTCTCTTTTGGCAAGGTCTTCCTTTTGAATATCACCGTGGGTGGAAGTTTCTGGCCGTTAGCATGGCAAGCTAGAACCACAGTAGGACGACTTCTCATTCCCTGTGGTGCGAATATTCACCGTACGTGTTCCCGTTGTATCCACAGTGCGGTTCACATGAATATCAAAAGTCAGTGGAACCTTGTACGCGTGTCTCTTAGTAGGAGACATTTTGTGGTCTTTACAGAAACACACAAATGAAATGAAACGTAATATCCGCGCGCTTCTTCTTCTATGGGGGCGGGTGCTCACCTTGGCGGTTGCTTACAGTAGAAGAAGAAGCGCTTCCTCTTCTATGGGGGCGGTTGCTTACCGTAGAAGAAGAAGCGCTTCCTCTTTTACGGGGAAAAAAGATGGCGGCTGTTTACCGTAGTTGCGAGACCTAAACTTTATGAAAATAAATATTAATATTAATCCATATATAAGGCGCACCGGGTTATTAGCCGCACTGTCAGCTTTTGAGAAAAATTGTGGTTTTTAGGTGCGGCTTATGGTGCGGAAAATATGGTAAGTGAAAAAAATGTATCTTGGTTGAAATTGAGATTTTCACAAAAATGAGTCCATAAAGCCACAATCTAGCAATCCCAATCATCGAAATAGCAAGAAAACATCTTAAATCACCTTTATTTGAAGGTTTTGTACGAGGTATGTCTTCAGAAATTAGTCCTTTGTGTTAAAATTCCTTGAGAAAATCAAGTGTTTTCAACGCTCACTCGCGGCAATAAGGGGGAATCCCCCTAGCCATATTTGGTATCATTGTGACGCCAAGTTGACGTACTTTCTAAAAATGAGCATGGAATTCCCGATGACGCCATTCTGAATCAATACAATTCGAGTTTTTAAACCTGACGTAAACAAATCCGGCTTGTTGCTAAGGGTCGCTGTGAAGCGTACCCTCATTGGTTGAATCACCCCGCGCGGTGCATTGTGGTATCATGGCTGCGCCCTGATGAAAAACAACACAGTAATTCGAGCGGAATATTATGTGAAAAACGGTGATTTTCGAACATTTAATTATTATTTTTGTGGATAAGTTAGACTGTTTTACATTCCGTAATGGATTTAGAAGGTGGAGAGGGTACACAGACGGTTGCAAGTGCGCTAAATTCACTGCAGTCGGCGAATCTTCTTAGTGCTGCTGGTCAGGAATATTACGGACAGCTGACCAGCTGACAAACTGACCAGTGAACAAAAAAACTGTGACATAACAGTGTTGAAATTTTTGTACATAACCGTTTTCAATAGAGTTGAATATATATTTTTCCTTTAGACATGGGATTTTACTTTAATTCTACCAATTTTGGTGTTGCTACAAGGACTTTTAAGGCATGGTTGCTATGGAGTTTTGTTTTGGAACATTCTGTTCTGGAACAGTCAATTTTAAGCTGTTTTTTTCTCAAAACGGACCCTCAAACTTGGTCGACTTCAATCGGATGTAACTCGGTCATTTTCTGTCCGATTCCTACAAACCATATATCATTTTCGAAGGTCTTTAGATGGAGAATGTGTAAATAACAATAACTCAGTTTTTAAAATGTCCTCATTGTGACTCATTTTGCCAGCACAGGTCACATATCGCAAGAAGTGATGGAGGATTCTCTCGGCATCGTTTGTCTTTGCAGCTCGATCGACTCCTTTCTCGCTGTGCCAGTTTTCACCCACATTTTAAACGCGCTCAATATAGATGTAGAACAGCGGTCACAAAACAGTTTCAGTCTTGATAAATCACATTGTGAGTGCTAAATGATTATATATATGGATTTTGCTCTCTATTGCTCATTTAAGAGACACAAACATACACTATATTGCCAAAAGTATTTGGCCACCCATCCAAATGATCAGAATCAGGTGTCCTAAACATTTGTATAAAATCAAGTACTTAGGCATGGAGACTGTTTCTACAAACATTTGTGAAAGAATGGGCCGCTCTCAGGAAGTCAGTGATTTCCAGTGTGGAACTGTCATAGGATGCCACCTGTGCAACAAATCCAGTCGTGAAATTTCCTCGCTCCTAAATATTCCAAAGTCAACTTTATTATAAGAAAAGTGAAGAGTTTGGGAACAACAGCAACTCAGCCACCAAGTTGGTAGGCCACGTAAACTGACAGAGAGGGGTCAGCGGACGCTGACGCGCATAGTGCAAAGACTTTCTGCACAGTCAGTTGCTACAGAGCTCCAAACTTCATGTGACCTTCCAATTAGCCCACGTACAGTACGCAGAGAGCTTCATGGAATGGGTTTTCCATGGCCGAGCAGCTGCATCTAAGCCATACATCACCAAGTCCAATGCAAAGCTTGGGAGGCAGTGGTGTAAAGCACGTCGCCACTGGACTCTAGAGCAGTGGAGACGCGTTCTCCGGACTGATGAATCACACTTTTCCATCTGGCAATCTGATGGACGAGTCTGGGTTTGGAAGTTGCCAGGAGAAACGGTACATTTCGGACTGCATTGTGCCGAGTGTGAAATTTGGTGGAGGAGGAATTATGGCGAGGGGTTGTTTTTCCGATGTTAGTTCGAGTGAAAGGAACGTTGAATGCTCCAGGATGCCAAAACATGTTGGACAATTCCATGCTCCCAACCCTGTGGGAACAGTTTGGAGCAGGCACCTTCCTCTTCCAACATGACTGTGCACCAGTGCACAAAGCAAGGTCCATAAAGACATGGATGGCAGAGTCTGGTGTGGGTGAACTTGACTGGCCTGCACAGAGTCCTGACCTGAACCCGATAGAACACCTTTGGGATGAATTAGAACGGAGACTGAGAGCCAGGCCTGTGTGTGCACTTTTGGAACAATGGTCAAAAATTCCTACAAATACCGTATTTCCTTGAATAGCCGCAGGGGCGCTAGTTAATTTAAAACCTCCTGTCACTGCGGCGTTTACCGGAAGCCGGCGGGATGGCCGTGCATGCGGTAATTATTTTAAAAACCTCTTCTCACTCCGGCGTTTACCAAAAGGAATGCGGTAAATTTAGGCGTGTCCTTTGAGTGTGATGTAAGCATACCATCATGAAAAGCACATTTAATTTAAAAAAAACGTTATTATGGTCTTACCTGTACTTATAAATGGAGTCCATTTGCAGCTCCTTCTGACCAAAAGCATCGATAACTTGTTTATAGAAGTCTTCCTTATTTTCTTTCTTCAGTTTAAAAGTCCTTTAATTATTACCTCCTGCTTCGATTGAAAGTCCAGTTTAGAAAACTGTTTTATTTTAGATACCGGTATGTAATCCTCCATGTTAAAAGTTCAGGCAGAGGAAAAAAAAAAAAAAATCTCTTGCTGCGTGTAGTCACTTCTTCTGCAGTACCGGAAGTCGCAAGAAGGATCACTAGCGCGGCAGCGCCCTCTACCACCAGGAGGCGGGAGTCATTTAATGACTTATACAGTATTTGACACACGCAGCTATGGTATATTAATAAAACATAGCTGCTTACTGTTCTTTTTAGCATACTGTACCGGTATTCAATAGTTTGGACCTTAAATCCTACTGAATGGCTCTTTATCTTTTTTCCTTTGTGCGATTGCAAACTACTGAAAGCAGCTTCCTCCATTTTGAAAATGAGGACAGGTAAAGCGTCACTCGTGACGTAACGAATTTGACCCGGTGGAAGTTCTAGCCATATGCTAAATATTTTGCGGAACAAGTTTGACCCGGCGAAAATTATAGACATGCGATAATAAAATTTATATTTTGCAAAACGAATTTGATCCGGCGTTAATAATGAACCGGCGATAAGGCCAAGCATGCGTTAATTATTTTGAGGAACGAGTTTGACCTGGCAGTAATTCTAGACGTGCGAATACTATATTCCCTGCGCCAATTCAAGGAAATACGGTATACTCCGCATCCTTGTGGACAGCCTTCCCAGAATAGTTGAAGCTGTAATAGCTGCAAAAGGTGGACAGACGACATATTGAACCCTATGGGTTAGGAATGGGATGGCACTACAAGTTCATATGTGAGTCAAGGCAGGTGACCAAATACTTTTGGCAATATAGTGTATGTGCACGAGCATAGTGGATCAGCTTAGTTTGCACACGTTTCAATACACGCAAACCTTTAATAAATCAGGCCCATAATGTGGTATAATCTTTTAGCTTAAGTGTGATTGAGGCACATTATTTTCTTCCGGTCTTCTTTGATAGTTAAGTTCAGTGGGGACATGTCCTCCGGAGAACTATCAGCCTCTGCAGTGAACACGTGTTGTGGTGTTTAGTCTACTTCTTTTGTCCCAGTTACAAATGTCCACTGTAGAGGATGCTGGCTCAGAGGATATCGCTTGGTGAGATTGTGTACCAAACACTATATTTTCTTGACACCATTTACCCAGCGGTGAGAATTGAAATGTCAGAGAGGATTATGAACCGAGTTGACAATAGACACACGCAGCGTAAGGCGACAACCTCGCTGTGTTGTCGCTTAAATAGGTAAAGTCCCGATACGTGCTCACCCAGCGTCGACCTTTATGATGTAACCCGCAGCCCAGCGCCAGATGGTAAGAAGAGGAAAAGATGACTGCATGGTGACTGTTGATGTGTAGCAAAAGAAACTGTCTGCGGTTCAATGGAAATGACATATTTGTCAAAACAATAATATCCTCGGCTGCAAGACTGGCTGTCAAGTTGAAGAAGTGTTCTCTCTCCTTTGATGATTAGTATGTACACTTTTGATGTTGACATTGTACAATGCATTGCAAAAACATTGTGACAGCACTTTACAAGAAGCCTCTCCCGGTCATTAATTCATTACCACTGGAATATTAGTAAAACACTTAAAGGCCTACCGAAATGATTTTTTTTTATTTAAACGGGAATAGCAGATCCATTCTATGTGTCATACTTGATCATTTCGCGATATTGCCATATTTTTGCTGAAAGGATTTAGTAGAGAAAATTGACGATAAAGTTCGCAACTTTTGCTCGCTGATAAAAAAAAACCTTGCCCCTACCGGAAGTAGCGTGACGTCACAAGCGGTAGTGCTGCTCACAATTCCCCGTTGTTCACAATGGAGCGGGAGATATTAGGAGCGAGAAAGCGACGATTACCCCATTAATTTGAGCGAGGATGAAAGATTCGTGGATGAGGAACGTTAGAGTGACAGACTAGAATGCAGTTCAAGAGATATCTTTTTTCGCTCTGACCGTAACTTAGGTACAAGCTGGCTCATTGGATTCCACACTCTCTCCTTTTTCTATTGTGGATTACGGATTTGTATTTTAAACCACCTCGGATACTATATCCTCTTGAAAATGAGAGTCGAGAAGGCGAAATGGACATTAACAGTGACTTTTATCTCCACGACAATACATCGACGAAGCTCTTTAGCATGAGCTAACGTGATAGCATCTGTCTCAAATGCAGATAGAAACAAAATAATTAAATCCCTGACTGGAAGGATAGACAGAAGATCAACAATACTACTATCAGGAGACACAGAACCAAACACTGGACATGTAAATACACGGTTAATGTGTATTCGACGCCTGTCGAAGCCTAGCAATGCTGTTGCTAACGACGCTAACTTAACAACGGGACCTCGTCAGAGCTATGATAAAAACATTAGCGCTCCATCTACGCCAGCCAGCCCTCCTCCGCTCATCAACACCCGTGCTCACCTGCGTTCCGGCGATCGACGATGCGGTCGGCGGCCCGGAGACGTAGGAAGTCAAGGTGAGTTCGCCGCTAGCGCGTCTGCTATCCATCTCAAAGCCCTCCTTGTTGTGTTGCTACAGCCAGCCGCTATTACACCGATCCCACCTACAACGTTCTTCTTTGCAGCCTCCATTGTTCATTAAACAAATTGCAAAAGATTCACCAACACAGATGTCCAGAATACTGTGGAATTTTGTCGAAGAAAACAGAGCTGTTTGTATTGTGTCCAAAAGGGTCCAAACGCTTCCGTGGACCTCACGACGTCACGCGCATACGTCATCCTCCAAAGGCGTTTTGAACCGGAAGTTCCCCGGGAAATTTAAAATTGCACTTTATAAGTTAACCCGGCCGTATTGGCATGTGTTGCAATGTTAAGATTTCATCATGGATATATAACAGACCTGGGCATTGTGCGGCCCGCGGGCCGCATCCGGCCCTTTGTACGTCCCTGTCCGGCCCGCGTGAGGCCAATTATAAATTACAAAATAAATTTTAAAAAGCATCTATTTCGAGTGTGCAATACAACGGTGCTGCTTTTGTTTTGAAAAGCGTTATTTGTATTACTTCCGTGTGGACGTATGCTCGTGCGCGCAGCGGCAATCTCAAATTACAAAATAAATGTAAAAAAACATCTTTGTCGTGCGTGCAATACAACTGTGCTGCTTTTATTTTGAAAAGTGTTATATGTGCGTATGTCCTGTGAGGGAAGGCGCACAGCGGTTATCCCCGAAACGCTAAAAAGAGAAAAGTTGATGACGAATGGCGTGTTTTCAACAAGACAAGTAAAGGTAAAGCTGTGTGCTTATTTGTGGTACACACGTTGCTGTGTTTAAAGAATATAGTGTAACGACCTGCTGAAGTAGATGTTGTCTTCTTGAGTTGCGTAAATGAGGAGTGAGGAGACGTGCGTGTGGAAGGAACGAGATATGTTGAGCTGTGTTAGTATAGCTTGCTCAATAAAAGTTTAAAAAGAGCGTCAGACTTGATGTGCACTTCTTCTGGACGCTACAATTGGTGGCAGAAGTAAAACTTTGCGCATACTGCACTGTTTGTGTGCTACGTCATCGGGAGGTACGTGCCACGTGAGGAGCTCGCCGCAAAGAGAGAGAGAGAGAGAGCGTTTACAGGTGCAGCCACGCTGCTTGCCACGGGGGGAATTCCGCCCTCAATGAAGACTCCCAGGTTTGATGGCAAGGCGAACTGGGAGGCATTTCATCCCACTTCTGACATCAATTGTAGCGTCCAGAAGAAGTGCACACCAAGTCTGATGCACTTTTTAAACTTTTATTGAGCATGCTATACTAACACAGCTCAACTTATCTCGTTCTTTCCAAAAGGAAAACCAATCCTCACTCCTCATTTCCGCAACAGCAACGCTTCCTCCTTCTTCGCCAATCACCTTACAGGCGTGCTACGTTCACAACGTTTTCTTATCTGGTTAAATAAAGGTTTTACAACAAAGAGGATGCAGGATAAAGTGACAGAAATTGAAATTTTTGTATTGTAATATACATCAGGAAGTGTTGTGTAAGAAAGTGTTAAAAATAAAACCATCAAAAGCCATCTGCTTTTGTATAAAGATAAGTTAGGTTAAATGAAAATATTATTATTATTATTATTATCTATCTTACGGTATATCAAAAATAATTTGAGCAAAATTTAATTGAAATATTGTCAGTGTGGCCCTCCAGCAGTGCTCGGGTTGCTCATGCGGCCCCCGGTAAAAATTAATTGCCCACCCCTGATATATAAACTATCAGACTGCGTGGTCGGTAGTAGTGGGTTTCAGTAGGCCTTTAAAAATACTCAAACATGCATTCAAAGACATATTTTAGTAGTCGTTTCTCATCAAATTATGCTTTTTGCCATTTGTTTATTCTATTTCTACGGGCCCATCAAAAAAACAAAGAGCTACATTAAGCAAATGAGCCCAAGGCCACTCTTTACCTTCCTGGTGGAATAAGTAGGGGTGTAACGGTACACACAAATTTTGGTTCGGTACGTACCTCGGTTTAGAGCAGTGGTCCCCAAACTTTTTGTAGCTGCGGACTGGTCAACGCTTGAAAATTTGTCCCACGGACCGGGGGGGGTTATGGTATTTTTATTTTTATATTTTTTTTGTCATAAAGAAATACAATCATGTGTGCTTACGGGCTGTATCCCTGCAGACTGTATTGATCTATATTGATATATAATGTATATATTGTGTTTATGTTGATTTAATGAAAAAAAATAAAATTATTTTTTATTTTATTTTTTATTTCTTGTAAGGCCCGGTACCAATCGGTCCGGTGGTTGGGTACCACTGGTTTAGAGGTCACGGTTCGGTTCATTTTCGGTACAGTAAGAAAACAACAAAATATACATTTTTGGGTTATTTATTTACCAAATTTGCAAAATCTTCCACCAAAAATATTTTTCTTAGAGGAATATTTGATGTGAAGTAATGGGAACCTTGGATAGGTCAATAATTCATAATAACATTGATTTTGATTCAATATTATGTTTTGAGCAATGACAGTTTGAAAGAACAGCTTTGTTTTATTAGTCAACAATGCAACTTTTTCTAAATTACATTTAACCTTTAAGCTTTTTTATTTCACTTTTGTTATGTTTTTGTTTATTTTAATATTATTTTTAGAATGTGCTGTGGGCCTTTTAAAACTCTAGCTGTGGGCTGCAAATGGCCTCCGGGGCACACTTTTGACACCCGTGCTATAGATAATAAAAAATTTAATCTGATAAATCTATGGCTAAAAAGCAGAGCCTGGTGAAGCATGCGTGTTTATCATAACTCTCTCACTCTCTCTGTCTCTGCCCCTCCCTCACCAATGCTACTGGGCGCACAATTTGTTTTGTTTTTAACCCCTTCTTAACCCTGAACGTACATTGAAAATCCACGCAACCCTAACTCAAAATGCCGGACATTTGAGGCATTTAAGAAACCCCGCCCTGACAGCTACGCAAAAGAGGACTTATGGTCAGTCTGTTGTAGCCCGTTAGCTGCTAGCATGCCGTGTGTTGTGCCTCGGTGTGCATTGTTTACACAAGGTGCGTTACGCTACTTAATATGTCCGTGTGGAAACTCGTTCGGTACACCGCCGAACCGAACCGGAACCCCCGTACCTAAACGGTTCAATACAAATACACGTACCGTTACACCCCTAGAAATAAGTAAACAAGTGGTGTTCAAAGTGTTGCCAGACAACAGAAGAGTGTCTCTAACCCAGTGTTTTTCAACCACTAGTGTGCCGTGAGATATTGTCTGGTGTGCCGTGGGAAATCTAATCTTCACCTAATTGGTTCATTAAATATTTTTTGCAAATCAATAATTATAATCTGCAAATAACGTGCCGTTGTCGAGTGTCTGTGCTGTATAGAGCTCGGCAGGGTAACCATGTAATACTCCACATCAGTAGGTGGCAGGAGGTAGTTCATTGCTTTGTAGAAGTCGGAACGCGTCGAGGATGGTTTGTCGTGATCCCAATATGCAGAGCACAGCAGGAGACGGCGTGCAGGTAAAAAGGTATATAAGGCTTAAACCAGAAATTAACAAAACGGAAAGAAAAAGGCGACGGAGCATAGGGATGGCTATGCAAAACGACTGTAAAACTGAACTGGCTACAAAGTAAACAAAAACAGAATGCTGGACGACAGTAAAGACTTACAGCGTGTGGCACGGAGATGGCGTCCACAAAGTACATCTGTACATGACACGACAATCAACAATGTCCCCACAAAGAAGGAAAGCGTCTGCACAACTGAAATAGTCTTGTTTGCCAATAGAAAGCAGGTCAGGCATTAGCGCTCAAAGGAAGCCGTGAAGCTGCTACAGGAAAACACCAACAAAACAGCGCAAGACAGGAACTAAAGCACTACACACAGGAAAACAACAACAAACTCAAAATAAGGCACAGCAACCTGGTGGAGTTTAATTTTTTTATGTTTTCTGCTGGTGGTGTGCCTCCGTATTTTCTTTATTAAAAAAATGTGCCTTGGCTCAAAAAAGGTTGAAAAACACTGCTCTAACCTGTGTTTTCTCAGCGCTTATAGAAATGATAACATTTTCGGGTTGCACGATTTTGGAGTTTTACTGCACGCTGTGGTAATGCACACTCCCTGGGCTTGTGGTGGCGGATCTCCGCTCACACTCTCTTAGCAAATACTTTCGCTTGTATTTGATTACCGAATAAATTCAGGACACAAGATACAGCTCTTTCACTTTTAATATGTACCTCTACTTGCTAAATTTAGTCACAGTAACACAGTCACACATGATTTTTGTGTATATACGTGTATATACTGTATATGTATATATGTGTATATGTATGTATATATATATATATATATATATATATATATATATATATATATATATATATATATATATATATATATATATATATATATATGCATGTATATGTATGTGTGTGTGTGTATATATATATATATATATATATATATATATATATATATATATATATATATATATATATATATATATATATATTAAAGGTGTGGGAAAAATCGATTCGAATCGCAATTCTCACGTTGTGCGATTCAGAATCGATTCTCATTTTTAAAAAATCGATTTTTATTTTATTTATTTTTTTAAATTTTATTTTATTTTTTATTTTATTTTTTTAAATTAATCAATCCAACAAAACCATACACAGCAATACCATAATGCAATCCAATTCCAAAACCAAACCCGACCCAGCAACACTCGGAACTGCAATAAACAGAGCAATTGAGAGGAGACACAAACATGACACAGAACAAACCAAAAGTAGTGAAACAAAAATGAATATTATCAACAACAGTATCATTAGTTACAATTTCAACATAGCAGTGATTAAAAATCCCTCATTGACATTATCATTAGACATTTATAAAAATAAAAAATAAAGAATAGTGTCACAGTGGCTTACACTTGCATCGCATCTCATAAGCTTGACAACACACTGTGTCCAATATTTTCACAAAGATAAAAATAAGTCATATTTTTGGTTCATTTAATAGTTAAAACAAATTTACATTATTGCAATCAGTTGATAAAACATTGTCCTTTACAATTATAAAAGCTTTTTACAAAAATCGACTACTCTGCTTGCATGTCAGCAGACTGGGATAGATCCTGCTGAAATCTATGTATTGAATGAATAGAGAATCCTTTTGAATCGGGAAAAAAATCGATTTTGAATCGAATTGTGACCCCAAGAATCGATATTGAATCGAATCGTGGGACACCCAAAGATTCACAGCCCTAATATAAATATATATGTATATTATTCCTCGCGCACTAATCGTTAACCTCACGCAATGGATTAGAAAGGACATATTTTAAAAAAAATAAAATAAAAATATATATATACATCCTGGGTCTTCCCTTGGGCCGGATTATGGACGCTGGCGGGCCGTACCCGTAGTTTGGGGACCCCTGCCGTAAACTGTAAACAAACTACATTTAAATTCAAATCGAAATAAAAACCAGAATAGAGTAGGTATTGGCTTGAAAGAAAAATATTCTTATTGACAATGCAAGGTTATGATTGTAATGCATTTCCACCTCCCACCGTGACATTTATTCCACATTCATAACACAAACACTTGGCAGGGGGTAGCCTGCATTGAGAGAGCTGTTGTTACACATGCATTCATACATAATTAATCGTAGCGGATAGCATAGAGCCATTTTGTTCTGGATATTAAGAAGAGTTTATCGCAAATATCACAAAGAAATGTTTGTCATGTTTATTTATAGTATAAACAAGGACTCTGGAATGTGGGGTATTGGCCTGAATTATTAATAAACACAGTGTGGTACGTACCAAAACTGCCTGTGATAATCATATACAGTTTGGTGGCCTGGTGGTACTCATCAAATGCCCCCGTAAAAAATCCGAACGGCGTTAATGCCCCATGTGAACCAACTAGATTTCCCACTTTGCCCTCCCGCCTCGCTTCTCTCTGCTGAAACACTTGAATGAGATCCCCGGTGCTGGCCATGTTTCTCCTTCAAATGGCACGCCAGTGATATGCAAAATGGCCGATCTTCCCGACAAAAAGACGGACAAAGAACGTGTCAAACTGTGTGTCCCCTGAATAGGGGGGCACGGGGGGGCCCCGTGTTGGTGTCGTGGGGAGGTTATGCAAAATGTTTGTGTGTGTGTGGCGTGTTTAGTAATGGCTTCCAAGTGTGGAAGCATGGAAAACACATCGTTGCATGTGTCCTTGATAGGCTATGATCAGTTCCATCACACCTTGTCACAACATGTCACCAAAGCATCCGTGCACAAGTTTCCCAAGGCTTAAAGTATGGGGGGTGGGGGGGGGGGCGGGTGCAAGGTCTGCTGTTACTGTGGGGGCCCTAAGCCAGTTAATGATAGCAGGCACCAGAAGTCTCACAGATGGCTAATCTAACCATTGTCTTCCTTACCTTGGCCCTCCAAGCAAACTCCTATCCCATTGGGGGGCCCCCCATGTAGCATGCTGCTGTTTACCCCTATTCCGACCAATTCTAATCCTGTTTAGCAACATTCTAAAAAAAAAAAAAAAAAGTCCCAATGGCTTATCCCCTTCTCTATTCATCCCCCGAACTCGGTCTCCTTTTTTGTTTTTGTCCTAATGATACAACGGGGGCGACTGTGGGTGAAGGCAGTTATCTACCGTCGTGTCAAAGGAGAGATTTGGCTCCCGGTGTGGGTGGAAGGGCACCATCGGGAGGGCCGAAGAATGTTTGGTTCCTTTCAAGGCGAGTTCATGCCCTCGGCTAATTAACGATTATACTTCATAGTTTTTGCATCCACTAATATGTGGGGGATGACAGATATGGTGCTGACATGCTCGGACTCCACTGATCCTGGTCTCCCCCCGGGTGGGTCAGCCTCCTCCTCTCCTCTTATCATCTGCCACTCTGCATCCATCGTGTCAATCTGAGCTACTGTCTGTCTGGCTGATACGGCTAGGATTCCTGTTATCTGGAGGAAGGTGTCTGTGTGACCAGTGCCATTGAGCCAACTCTTGATATTTACACACAGTGGCACGGTAACAGCTTTGGTCGTTATGTGTATTGTCAACAATTGCATACTGGGAGACTCTTGTAAAGTTTCACAATTGATTCTTCAAAAACTGAGTACCATATTTTTCGGACTATAAGTCGCAGTTTTTTTCATAGTTTCACAATTGATTCTTCAAAAACTGAGTACCATATTTTTCGGACTATAAGTCGCAGTTTTTTTCATAGTTTGGCCGGGGGTGCGACTTATACTCTGGAGCGACTTATGTGTGGAATTATTAACACATTACCGTAAAATATCAAATAATATTATTTAGCTCATTCACGTAAGAGACTAGATGTATAAGATTTCATCGGATTTAACGATTAGGAGTGACAGATTGTTTGGTAAACATATAGCATGTTCTATATGTTATAGTTACTCGAATGACTCTTACCATAATATGTTACGTTAACATACCAGGCACGTTCTCAGTTGGTTATTTATGCCTCATATAACGTACACTTATTCAGCCTGTTGTTCACTATTCTTTATTTATTTTAAATTACCTTTCAAATGTCTATTCTTGGTGTTGGGTTTTATCAAATAAATTTCCCCAAAAAATGCGACTTATACTCCAGTGCGACTTATGTTTTTTTCCTTTTTTATTATGCATTTTCGGCTGGTGCGACTTATACTCCGGAGCGACTTATACTCCGAAAAATACGGTAAGTATTAGTGTTGTCCCGATACCAATATTTTGATACTTTTTGGTACTTTTCTAAATAAAGGGGACCACAAAAAAATGGCACTATTGGCTTTATTTTAACAATAAATCTTAACATATGTTTCTTATTGCAATTTAGTCCTTAAATAAAATAGTGAACATACTAGACAACTTGTCTTTTATTAGTAAGTAAACAAACAAAGGCTCCTAATTAGTCTGCTGACATATGCAGTAACATATTGTGTCATTTATCATTCTATTATTTTGTCAACATTATTAAGGACAAGTGGCAGAAAATGTATTATTATTCTACTTGTTCATTTACTGTTAATAGCTGCTTACTTTCTCTTTTAACATGTTCTATCTACACTTCTGTTAAAATCTTCACTATCCTTGACTTGGTTGGCAAGGAGATTGATAACGCCGATGGAAAATATAAATGGGAATATTTATAGTTTACATGGCACTCGTTGAAATACTGGAGACTTCATATTTATACTTAAAAGGGGGACTGCACAAATGTTGGGGGAATTTTGCGAATCATTCATAATTCCTATGTAAGACAAAGACTAATATTGTCCCGATACCAATATTTGGTATTGGTACCAAAATGGATTTTGGTACTTTTGTTAATAAAGGGCACCACAAAAAATTGCATTATTGGCTTTATTTTTTAACAACAAGTCTTAGGGTTTCTTATTGCAAGTTTGTCCCTAAATAAAATATTGAACGTACTAGACAACTTGTCTTTTAGTAGTAAGTAAACAAACAAAGGCTCCTAATTAGACTGCTGACATATGCAGTAACATATTGTGTCATTGTCCATTCTATTATTTTGTCAACATTATTAAGGACAAGTGGTAGAAAATTAATTATTATTATACTTGTTCATTTACTGTTAATATCTGCTTACTTTATCTTTTAACATGTTCTATCTACACTTCTGTTAAAATGTAATAATCACTTATTCTTCTGTTGTTTGATACTTTACATTAGTTTTGGATGATACCACAAATTTGGGTATCAATCCGATACCAAGTAGTTGCAGGATCATACATTGGTCATATTCAAAGTCCTCATGTGTCCAGGGACGTATTTCCTGAGTTTATAAACATAAAATGAATTTTTTTTAAACAAAAGATGTGATGCCAAAAAATATTGACGTAATCATAGTAGTATCGACTAGATACGTGCTTGTACTTGATATCATTACAGTGGATGTCACCCATGGTGTACCGCAATTTTTTGTGTGTGTTATATTTCATTTGATTTTGCTGAGGTTGGTTTGTCTTTCAGTTAGAAACATAGCTCAGAACGTTATCGGCAGATTTTGATGAAACTTTCAGAAAATGCCAGAAAAGGAATAGGGAACAATTGATTAGATTTTGGGGGTGATCAGGATCACCGTCTGGATCCAGACACATCCTGAAAATATGTTTGGTTTTTAATGATTTTTTACTATTGGTAGATAAGACCTAGCAGAGGTCTGCGTTCTCAGAGTGTGTTTCTGGGTAAGAACTAGAGATGTTCGATAATATCGGCCCGCCGATATTATCGGCCGATATATGCGTTAAAATGTAATATCCGAAATTATCGGTATCGTTTTTTTTTATTATCGGTATCGTTTTTTTTTTTTTGTTTGTTTTTTTTTATTAAATCAACAGAAAAAACACAAGATACACTTACAATTAGTGCACCAACCCAAAAAACCTCCCTCCCCCATTTACACTCATTCACACAAAAGGGTTGTTTCTTTCTGTTATTAATATTCTGGTTCCTACATTATATATCAATATATATCAAAACAGTCTGCAAGGGATACAGTCCGTAAGCACACATGATTGTGCGTGCTGCTGGTCCACTAATAGTACTAACCTTTAACAGTTAATTTTACTAATTTTCATTCATTACTAGTTTCTATGTAACTGTTTTTATATTGTTGTACTTTCTTTTTTATTCAAGAAAATGTTTTTAATTTATTTATCTTATTTTACAAGTACCTTATCTTCACCATACCTGGTTGTCCAAATTAGGCATAATAATGTGTTAATTCCACGACTGCATATATCGGTTGATATCGGTATCGGTTGATATCGGTATCGGTAATTAAAGAGTTGGACAATATCGGATTATCGGATATCGGCAAAAAGCCATTATCGGACATCCCTAGTAAGAACTGTTTCTTGTGCTGCATTCCAGACTGCTGCAAAGTACAAAGTATTCCACTCATTAGGTCTGACCTGAAAGCATAGCAGTTGAAAGTAAACAAACATTGCAAACTACTTTGAGAAGAATGTCATTCAATGCTGTAACTACAATAGTCAATTAGGAGGAATTACTAGTTGATTTGTTGACGACAAACCTCATATTTTGGGCCGACGTTGGTCCGATATATTACATTTACAGAAAATGCTTGATTGCAAAAATATTAGAATACATTGCATTCCTATGTAGAACAGGTTGTGATTTATGTTGGTCTGTAACAATACCCGTTCAATATGTTTAGTTTTATTATTTTTAATTGGTGGCGATGCACGCTGGCCTCTGTTCTTATCAATTTTCCCAGAAGTTTGCCCGTAGGAACTCGGACATCGCGTAGCATTCCAATGCACTTTCCTTAGTCGGAGGTTTCACAGTATTCAAAAGAAAGAAAAGATCATTACGCTTTTCTCCATTAGCCATTGTCGTGCTTTAATTACTTTCCACACATGTATGATTGAATAGACGGGCATCTGTTGCTATGGCCTTCCTTTTTAGTCTGAATGGAAAAGCCAATGGTGTTTGTTGTCCCGTTCTCTTTAAACGCAAACAGGTGTGGACTCGGGATGTAACGATATAAACAAATGCATATCACGATCATTGTGACCAATGTGATCACGGTTATCGTTTTCAAAATATTATTAAAGACTTATTTGTTTTGTATGTAAAAACAAATCAATAAATGGACACACAATATAATTTCCTTGGCAGAAGAAACATAAAGCTAAAGCAGGGGTGTCCAAACTTTTTCCACTGAGGGCCGCACATTGAAAAATCAAAGCTAGCAGGGGCCATTTTGATATTTTTTATTTTAAAAACCTATACCATATATGTATAAAAAAATATAAATTTAGGCTTCCACTCAGGCTTGATCCCAGGGACCCCAAAGGGTTTTGGTCCAAAAAATATTAAAAAATGTGTCATTATTCAGTATTATTATTTGTGTTATTATTCAAGTTTTTAAATCTCTAGATCAACATTAGGTCTATCTGTCAATATAACATTTTTTAAATATTTAAATTGTATGCTCTTTTTGTCAAAGAAAACCCTTTTTTTTAATGAAAAAAACACAAAATATGCAATATTTTCACCCAGTAAAATTTTTAAATGGGATATTTGAGATTTTATAATAATTGGAGCCTTAAAAAGGTCAATAACTCATAACACCATTGATTTTAATTCATTATTATTTTTTGAGCAATGACACTTAAAAACTAATCACACTAAAATTGTAGGGGATCCAAAGGGGTCCTACTCATTAAAGTGTTAAAAAATAAATTGTATTTTTTTTTTTTTTTACTGTTTACTTCTAACACAATAATCTCAAAATCAACTTCAGATCTATCTGTCAATTATAAGTTTTATTGTTTATGTTTGTTTGTTGTAGGCCCTTTAAAAAAAAAACAGTTCGTTTTTTACATGGCAAACACAAAATATGCAACATTTTCCCCAAAAAATATCTCAAAATATTTAATGTGATGTAATTGGAGCCTTGAATAGGTCAATAATTCATAATGACATTGATTTGGATTCATTATTATTTTTTAAAGAAAGAAACAGCCTACATGGCAGCTTTGTGTGATTAGAGTAAACATTGCTATATTTTCTTGTTACATTTCACCTGTTTGCTCTTTAAATACCACTTTTAATGTTTTGGTTTTTTTTCAATCGTATTTTTAAAATGTGCCGTGAGGCCGTTAAAAAAATTACCGGCGGGCCGCAAATGGCCCCCGGGCCGCACTTTGGACACCCCTGCCCTTAAGGTATGCGTGAACTAAATTACGTGCATACTTGATAGCACACGTAAAGCCAAGCTACTAAAATTATGCACAGAGAATTGTCTCTTAAATGAGGAAAAGCAGGAGTGTAACCCATTTAGCGTGTTTGTCTTCATGAATATGCAGAATATATAATATATGAATATGCAGAATATATGCTGATCATCAGAAAGACCACAATACTAGGAAGAGAAGCCCGCATACATCATCATTATCAATCGTAATCTGATCACTGTTTTGTGGCTGCGATTTTGTGTCTTTATTCAGCGCGTCTGAAATGTACGAGCATATTGACACAGTTACACACACGGCTGTGAGAAAGCAGCTGCCAGTGCCGCTAAAACAGACGGAAATGTGTATCAATGTATTTGGAATTTCAGACATAGAAAATTAATAGACATTGTATATTCAGCAATTTCCTTTTATAATTGTATAGCTGCTGGATAACTTACGGGGCTGATTAAAACAAATTAGAATGACGCGTTTTGGTGTCTGCTGGCGTTTTTTTAACACCGTTTTGTTTTCATTTGGGAACTATATTGTCATAATATGTCTCCTTTATGAAAAAAACGTCCTTTAATAAGCATTTTCTTTTGTTTGGATCATACCAGTCACATGAATGCACTGCTGTTGTGATGGTTGTCAGTGTTGAAAAAAATGTGTTTTTGTTCTTTATAAATTGGGATTCTATATTGCAGAAAAATTCTATATTGCAAAAAATTAAGATAATATATGTTTTTAATAAGGTTGTCAACACCATAAACAGAAACAACACCATATCTGTACAATCAATTTAAATGTTGCCCATAATTCATTATGTAACACAGACCTGGGCATTCTGCGGCCCGCGGGCCGCATCCGGCCCTTTGTGCGTCCCTGTCCGGCCCGCGTGAGGCCAATTATAAATTACAAAATAAATTTCAAAAAGTATCTATGTCGAGTATGCAATACAACGGTGCTGCTTATGTTTTGAAAATCGTTATTTGTATTACTTCCGTGTGGACGTATGAGTGTGCGTGATTGTGAGTGAATGTGAACAGCTGCAATCACAAATTACAAAATAAAGTTGAAAAAACATCTATGTCGTGCGCGCAATACAACTGTGCTGCTTTTATTTTGAAAATTATTATTTATGGGCGTGTGTCCGTGTGTCACCTGCGAGTGAAGGTGCACAGCGACAAGTAATGCACGGTTTACACCCGAGACGCTAAAAAGAGAAAAGTTGATGACGAATGGCGTGTTTCCAACAAGACATGGACTGCCAAGCAACGTTCCCTCTAAGGTGCGTGCCTGCGCAATTGCGCACTGCTCAAGCGTCCGCTGCGCGCAGCAAATATATGCCGCGCACCAAATCAAATCCCATCTGAATTGTAAACAAAATAAACACATTTATTCTATGTAATTTTGCAATGCAACTCCGAGTGACAGTGACAACAAGCGACCCTAACGGTGTTCGTCAACACCGTTCAATTGAACACAGTTCAATTATTGTAACGTCTATCGAGATGCTTCGAGGACAGGAATTATATTGATCACTTTATTGAGCAAAACTGTTTATATTCGGACATAACCACACCAAAAACATGAGTTTTCACACTTCTATCTCGAAAAACTAGTCATTTTCTGCCATACAAACCAGGCCAAAACCAACTTGTCATCTGTCACCAACACGCATAGCACTAAGCCACTGGTGCGTTTATGGCCACACAAAAAGTCGGACAACTAAAACACCACACAAAGTTACACTATGACTCCTCAGTCATACGTGTGCTAATTTTACTGTCATTTATTATTAATGTTAATTTATTTATATTAGTCATGGAATGCTGTTACACACACTATGTTGAAGTATTACTATTATTATTAATTATTATTATTATTATTATTGTTATTATTTATCTTACGGTATATATCAAAAATAATATTGAGCAAAATTTAATTGAAATATTGTCGATGTGGCCCTCCAGCAGTGCTCGGGTTGCTCATGCGGCCCCCGGTAAAAATTAATTGCCCACCCCTGATGTAACACAATAACTTTTTTTTTAATGCTTTCTATCTCGTAAATAAACACTAGCCGAACAATGGAGTCTTTGGGAGTCGCTCTATTCCGCCTATACAGCGCTCTGAAAAAACACCTCCAACATTTTATATACATGCTTGAAGTACCCATGTACTGTGGGCACATTCTTAATAACATGTAATATTTACCTATTTTGCTCATTCTAAGCATAAACACATTACAACGTTCACTGACTAACACTCATGCAGACCTCATCAGAGACCACAAACGTAGTAAAACAACCACTTACGGGGCGGTATAGCTCGGTTGGTAGAGTGGCCGTGACAGCAACTTGAGGGTTCCAGGTTCGATCCCCGCTTCCGCTATACTAATCACTGCCGTTGTGTCCTTGGGCAAGACACTTTACCCACCTGCTCCCAGTGCCACCCACACTGCTTTAAATGTGACTTATGTATTGGGTTTTCACTATGTAAAGCGCTTTGAGTCACGAGAGAAAAGCGCTATATAAATATAATTCACTTCAATTCACACTTACAGTACAATGTCTGCTCTCACTGGGATGCCAACTGATGGGATGTTCATATCATCCGGTTCAGGTGAAGAACTATTCATAATACTTGCAAAGGATTAAAAAAAAGGCGGGTGCAATATTTCTTGACATCTCCCTGTCTAAATAACCAACTCCTCGGTCTATGGCCGCATCCTTCGACTATCCAGGTGAGAGGCGGGATTTATAATCGAGAATGAACTTTTACTAACTCAGAAGTGGCGTGCCTTAAAGGCACTGCCTTTGCGTGCCGGCCCAGTCACATAATATCTACGGTTTTTCACACACACAAGTGAATGCAAGGCATACCTGGTCAACAGCCATACAGGTCACACTGAGGGTGGCCGTATAAACAACTTTAACACTGTTACAAATATGCGCCACACTGTGAACCCACACCAAACAAGAACACATTTCGGGAGAACATCCGCACCGTAACACAACATAAACACAACAGAACAAATACCCAGAACCCCTTGCAGCACTAACTCTTCCGGGACGCTACAATATACACCCCCCGCTACCAGCCCCTCCCCCCCCAAACCCCGCCCCCCAAACCCCGCCCACCTCAACCTCCTCATGCTCTCTCAGGGAGAGCATGTCCCAAATTCCAAGCTGCTGTTTTGAGGCATGTTAAAAAAAAATAATGCACTTTGTGACTTCAATAATAAATATGGCAGTGCCATGTTGGCAATTTTTTCCATAACTTGAGTTGATTTATTTTGGAAAACCTTGTTACATTGTTTAATGCATCCAGCGGGGCATCACAACAAAATTAGGCATAATAATGTGTTAATTCCACGACTGCATATATCGGTATCGGTTGATATCGGAATAGGTAATTAAGAGTTGGACAATATCGCAATATCGGATATCGGCAAAAAAGCCATTATCGGACATCCCTAGTAATTATAATACAGGGCTGTAGTTATTAATTATTTAGTTCGGGTAATCAAATAAGAGAAACACACTTTATAGCCTAAATGCCTATTCTAGGGAAAATAGATTGAATAAAAAATTGTGTCTGCTTGCTATAACTTTCATTTTTCTAATAAATGCACATCATCAACATTTAAAAATGCACTTTTAACATGTTAAAATTCAAACAGCACCCACACATCACCGCTCTCATGCGGATATGTCAGAATTATATACATTATTGTAAATTTTTTTCGTAATCTAACTAACACATTTCAAACGATTACCGTATTTTCCGGACTACAAGGCACACTTAAACATTTTTTTCTTAAAACTCGACATTGCGCCCTATAACCCTTTACGCCTAATCTACGGAATAATTCTGATTTTGCTTATAGACCTCAAAGCAATTTTATTTGGTACATAGTGTAATGATAAGTGTGACCAGTAGATGGCAGTCAAACATAAGGCACGATAATGTGTAATTCCACGACTGTATATATCGGTATCAGTTGATATCACAACAGAACAAATACCCAGAACCCCTTGCAGCACTAACTCTTCCGGGACGCTACAATATACACCCACACCTCAACCTCAGAGCATGTCCCAAATTCCAAGCTGCTGTTTTGAGGCATGTTAAAAAAAAATAATGCACTTTGTGACTTCAATAATAAATATGGCAGTGCCATGTTGGCATTTTTGTCCATAACTTGAGTTGATTTATTTTGGAAAACCTTGTTACATTGTTTAATGCATCCAGCGGGGCATCACAACAAAATTAGGCACAATAATGTGTTAATTCCACGACTGTATATATCAGTATCGGTTGATATCGGTATCGGTAATTAAGAGTTGGACAATATCGGAATATCGGATATCGGCATAAAAGCCATTATCGGACATCTCTAATTTGGACACTAGGGGAACATATTCTAAGTACCCTAACCCTAATCCTAACCCTAACCCATACTTGCCAACCTTGAGACCTCCGATTCCGGGAGGTGGGGCGTGGTCGGGGGTGTGGTTGGGGGAAGGGGGCGTGGTTAAGAGGGGAGGAGTATATTTACAGCTAGAATTCACCAACTCGAGTATTTCATATATATTTCATATATATATATTTATTTATTTTTTTATACATATAAATAAAAGAAATACTTGAATTTCAGTGTTCCGGAGGCTATCCAGTAGATGGCAGTATTGTCCTGTTTAAGAGTGTCACAACATTGCTGTTTACGGCAGACGAACTGCTTTACGGTAGACGCAAACGTGACTGCTGTTGTTGTGTGTTGTTACCGCGCTGGGAGGACGTTAATGAAACTGCCTAACAATAAACCCACATAAGAAACCAAGAACTCTCCCTCGATCATTCTACAGTTATGACGTGATTGGGCAGGCACGCTGTTTATATCGTGGGAAAGCGGACGTGAAAACAGACTGTCGCCGCTGTCCCCACTCGGGTCCGCATTGAGCTGGAGGGGGCGTGGCCTCCAGCTCCGGCTGGATTCCGGGAGTTTATCGGGAGAACATTTCTTCCGGGAGGTTATCGGGAGAGGCGCTGAATTCCGGGAGTCTCCCGGTAAAACCGGGAGGGTTGGCAAGTATGCCCTAACCCTGACCTAATTGAGGGAAGACGCTTAGTCAATGGCTTATCGGACATCTCTAGTTACATCCCTAGTGTGGACACGACCTAATGGAGACACACATGGACTTTTCCTGGACTGTTCTGTTACCATACATATCAAAGCATTTTGCAGTTTCTTTTGCTCCTTTGCTAATAGGACATGTTGCCATTTATACAGATTTGAATAAGTGGATAAGTAGCACAAAGGCCCCCGCAGAACAGCGGATGACTTGGGAGTCTTTCATCGCTGGCTGAAAAGGACATTGTTACTGTCCGACCTCACCGCTGATTTCCACAGGCGCAGGGCGGGGGGAGATTACAGGCGACGACGGAATCCACTTAACACATTTTGTTTTGTATTTCTATCTTTCCTTCCCCTCCTGTTTGCTCTGTGTCGGATGCATGAAAAGGGAGGAATTATTGGCAAATGCGATTTTTGTGCGCCGTCTGTTTCCGCCCAGGTATTGGCACGCCTTCACATCAAAGGCCGTGGCGCCGCTTTGAAGTTCAGCGTGACGAGCGACACCTGTGTCGTTCTCCTTGTTAGGATTGTTCCGCACGCTTGCACTGCACACCTTTTTGCCTGAGCCAGGCTCAGTGATTTGTGTTGGTCGCAAAGTCTTTTGTGTCTTTTGATGTCGTCGGGGGAAATAAAGAAAATGGTTACCTCGGGATGGTTACCCTTAATTAGCTTTTGGTGATTTTTAAACGTTGTTTAAATGGTTTCACATACAGTCGTGGTCAAAAGTTGACATACACTTGTAAAGAACATAATGTCATGGCTGTCTTGAGTTTCCAATCATTTCTACAACTCTTATTTTTTTGTGATAGAGTGATTGGAGCACATACTTGTTGGTCATTAAAAACATTCATGAAGTTTGGTTCTTTTATGAATTTATTATGGGTCTACTGAAAATGTGAGCAAATCGGCTGGGTCAAAAGTATACATACAGCAATGTTAAAGGCCTACTGAAATGATTTTTTTTTATTTAAACGGGAATAGCAGATCCATTCTATGTGTCATACTTGATCATTTCGCGATATTGCCATATTTTTGCTGAAAGGATTTAGTAGAGAAAATCGACGATAAAGTTCGCAACTTTTGCTCGCTGATAAAAAAAAGCCTTGCCTGTACCGGAAGTAGCGTGAGGTCGCAGGTTGAAAGGCTGCTCACATTTCCCCATTGTTTACACCAGCAGCGAGAGCGATTCGGACCGAGAAAGCGACGATTACCCCATTAATTTGAGCGAGGATGAAAGATTTGCGGATGAGGAACGTGAGAGTGAAGGACTAGAGTGCAGTGCAGGACGTATCTTTTTTCGCTCTGACCGTAACTTAGGTACAAGCTGGCTCATTGGATTCCACACTCTCTCCTTTTTCTATTGTGGATCACAGATTTGTATTTCAAACCACCTCGGATACTATATCCTCTTGAAAATGAGAGTCGAGCACGCGAAATGGACATTTAAAGTGACTTTTATCTCCACGACAATACATCGGTGACACACTTAGCTACTGAGCTAACGTGATAGCATCGTTCCCAAATGAAGATAGAAACAAAAGAAATAAACCCCTGACTGGAAGGATAGACAGAAGATCAACAATACTATTAAACCATGGACATGTAACTACACGGTTAAAAATTCTCAGCCTGGTAAGGCTTAACAATGCTGTTGCTAACGACGCTAAGGCTAATTTAGCAACTTAGCAACCGGACCTCACAGAAAAATGATAAAAACATTAGTGCTCCACCTACGCCAGCCAGCCCTCATCTTCCCATCAACAGCCGTGCTCACCTGCGTTCCAGCGATCGACGGCGCGACGAAGGACTTCATCCGTGGGTTTGGCGGCAAGCATCGGCTAGGCGTAGTAAGTAGTCCTTGTTGTGTTGCTGTAAGTATTGTACTTAGCCGCTAATACACCGATCGATCCCACCTACAACGTTCTTCTTTGCAGCCTCCATTGTTCATTAAAGAAATTGCAAAAGATTCACCAACACAGATGTCCAGAATACTGTGGAATTTTGTCGAAGAAAACGAGAGGTTTTTATATCGGGTCAGATGGGGTACAACCACTTCCGTGGATTTTGTGACGTCACGCGCATAAATCATATCCAAAGGAGTTTTTCAACCGGAAGTGTGGCTTTATAAGTTAACCCGGCCGTATTAAATGATAAATGGGTTATACTTGTATAGCGCTTTTCTAGCTTCAAGGTACTCAAAGCGCTTTGACAGTATTTCCACATTCACCCATTCACACACACATTCACACACTGATGGCGGGAGCTGCCATGCAAGGCGCTAACCAGCAGCCATCAGGAGCAAGGGTGAAGTGTCTTGCCCAAGGACACAACGGACGTGGCTAGGAAGGTAGAAGGTGGGGATTGAACTCCAGTAACCAGCAACACTCCGATTGCTTGCACAGCCACTCTACCAACTTCGCCACGCCGTATTGGCATGTGTTTCAATGTTAAGATTTCATCATTGATATATAAACTATCAGACTGTGTGGTCGGTAGTAGTGGGTTTCAGTAGGCCTTTAATATTTGCTTATATGTCCCTTGGCAAGTTTCACTGCAATAAGGCGCTTTTGGTAGCCATCCACAAGCTTCTGGTTGAATTTATGACCACTACTCTTGACAAAATTGGTGCAGTTCAGCTAAATGTGTTGGTTGTCCGACATGGACTTGTTTCTTCTCACACGTTTAAGTCAGGACTTTGAGAAGGCCATTCTAAAACCTTAATTCCAGCCTGATTTAGCCATTCCTTTACCACTTTTGACGTGTGTTTGGGGTCATTGTCCTGTTGGAACACCCAACTGCGCCCAAGACCCAACCTCCGGGCTGATGATTTTAGGTTGTCCTGAAGAATTTGGAGGTAATCCTCCTTTTTCATTGACCCGTTTAAAGCACCAGTTCCATTGGCAGCAAAACAGGCCCAGAGCATAATACTACCACCACCATACTTGACGGTATGAATGGTGTTCCTGGGATTAAAGGCCTCACCTTTTCTCCTCCAAACATATTGCTGGGTATTGTGGCCAAACGGCTATATTTTTGTTTCATCTGACATCACATGGACAAAGATAAGACCTGGAGGAAAGTTCTGTGTGCTCCATATACTTGTTCTTATGCTTTCTGAACTCACTATGTTCACTGCATGAATTGATTAAGCCCTGCGATGAGGTGGCGACTTGTCCAGGGTGTACCCCGCCTTCCGCCCGATTGTAGCTGAGATAGGCTCCAGCACCCCCGCGACCCCGAAGGGAATAAGCGGTAGAAAATGAATGGATGGATGGATGGATGAATTGATTAACTTGGACCCCGACTTAAACAAGTTGAAAAACGTATTCGGGTGTTACCATTTAGTGGTCAATTGTACGGAATATGTACTGTACTGTGCAATCTACTAATAAAAGTCTCAATCAATCAATCAATCCAATCATTCTATCGTAAAAAAATAAGAGTTGTAGAAATTATTAGAAACACAAGACCGCCATGACATGATGTTCTTTACAAGTTTATGTCAACTTTTGACCACGACTGTATCTAAACAGATTTGCATTCACCTACCGCATTGTTTTAAGCCTTGTAAGAAACAGTTCATGTAATTGCAGTTCTTCAAACATTCAGGGTTTGCCCTATGTCTTATCTTCTCGGGCTGTCAGGATATCTGACTAAAGATTGTCGAAGTCAAAGGTCAAAAGTCACTGCCCAGTTTTCAACCAACCTTCTCCAAACTCCAGCAGCAATTATCAGACAGCAAAGCACTAACCTTATTGATAATGCATGGTGTCCGACACTGATGAGGGAGTTGTGGGGACAAAAGTCCAATAATTAAATTCACATCCTCATCTTTCATCTAGTCGTAATTATGACCCAAGTGCGTACTCACAGGAGGCCATATGTACCGCGCTCGACTTGGGCGTGACTCACCATCTCTCTCTTAGCCCTCGCTCACACTGAGCATTCGTACTACGTCACATCCATTTTTTTGTGACATTTCCTTGACTTTAGGCAAGGTCTACTAAAGGTTTGCGTGTAATACGACACATGCAAACTTGATAGCGCATGCAAAGTAGCTGATCTGCTCAACTCGTATGCAGAGGATTTTGAGCATGTATACGATATCTCGGTCTCCTTAGACCAGAGGTGTCAAACTCATTTTAGATCGGGGGCCACATAGAGAAAAATCTACTCCCAAGTGGGCCGGACTGGTAAAGTCACGACACGATGACTTAAAAATAAAGACAACTTCAGATTGTTTTCTTTGTTTAAAAATAGAACAAGCATATTCTGAAAATGTACACATCATAATGTTGTTGGGGTTTTTTACACTTACATGTTGCGGTTGATAGTATTCTATCTTTGTTTGTCGTTACTTATACTTTCTGAATAAATTATGTGATGTATACACTACCGTTCAAAGGTTTGGGGTCACCCAAACAATTTTGTGGAATAGCCTTCATTTCTAAGAACAAGAATAGACTGTCGAGTTTCAGATGAAAGTTCTCTTTTTCTGGCCATTTTGAGCGTTTAATTGACCCCACAAATGTGATGCTCCAGAAACTCAATCTGCTCAAAGGAAGGTCAGTTTTGTAGCTTCTGTAACGAGTTAAACTGTTTTCAGATGTGTGAACATGATTGCACAAGGCTTTTCTAATCATCAATTAGCCTTCTGAGCCAATGAGCAAACACATTGTACCATTAGAACACTGGAGTGATAGTTGCTGGAAATGGGCCTCTATACACCTATGTAGATATTGCACCAAAAACCAGACATTTGCAGCTAGAATAGTCATTTACCACATTAGCAATGTATAGAGTGTATTTCTTTAAAGTTAAGACTAGTTTAAAGTTATCTTCATTGAAAAGTACAGTGCTTTTCCTTCAAAAATAAGGACATTTCAATGTGACCCCAAACTTTTGAACGGTAGTGTATGTTAAATAGTTTTTTCCCCTCGGCCATCAGACTCATGAACAATAACAAGCTCTGATAGCAGCTCATTTTTATTCCTATTCTGTGTTATGTGTTTTATGTTGCACGATTGCACCAGGAAAAATTCCTAGTTTGTGAACCCGTTCTCAAACAATGGTAATAAAAACTATTCTGATTCTGATTCTGATTCTGATATATAGGATCTATTAAGATAAACATATATCAAACTCAAATTACAGAATGTTACTTATGTATTGCTCATTTTCCTCAACTGGTGCACTAATGTCATGTGGTTTATTTTATTGCTTTACATATGTAGCATAATCTACAAAGATACAAATAATTGCTATTGCGACATCTACTGGACAAATTTAGAACAGCAGTTTCTTTCATTCCAAAATTTTGGTTCATTTTTATACTCTGCAAACTCATCTTGCGGGCCGGATAAAACCTGTTCGCAGGCCTGATCCGGCCCGTGGGCCGTATGTTTGACACCCCTGCCTTAGACGCATCCTCGCTCATCCATGCATACTGGACACTGGCCGATAATTAGTGGGTAGCCAAGGGTGGAGTTGCCTCTCTTTGGTTGCTTTGTTGGGTCTGCTCCTGTCTCTGGCCATGTTCCCCCCACCCCAGCAGACGATAGCATGGAACACCGCAGAGGCCACCACAGTGTATATGGGTGTTGAAATTATGTTTTTGTTGGGTTGCTTGTCTATGCATGGTGCAGTAGTGTTTTTTTTGTTGTTGTTGTTGTTTTACTTTTGTAGCTGTATGTAGAAATGGCTGCATCAGCTCTGCTCTTTTAATGTATTTAATGTGCTTTGTGTTCTTCGAAACCCCGGCCGAGTCATACCAAAGACTATAAAAATGGGACCCATTACCTCCCTGCTTGGCACTCAGCATCAAGGGTTGGAATTGGGGGTTGAATCACCAAAAATGATTCCCGGGCGTGGCCACCGCTGCTGCTCACTGCTCCCCTCACCCCCCAGGGGGTGATCAAGGGTGATGGGTCAAATGCAGAGAATCATTTCGCCACACCTAGTGTGTGTGTGACAATCATTGGTACTTTAACTTTTAACTAGAGATGTCCGATAATGGCTTTTTTGCCGATATCCGATATTCCGATATTGTCCAACTCTTAATTACCGATTCCGATATCAACCGATACCGATATATACAGTCGTGGAATTAACACATTATTATGCCTAATTTTGTTGTGATGCCCCGCTGGATGCATTAAACAATGTAACAAGGTTTTCCAAAATAAATCAACTCAAGTTATGGAAAAAAAAGTGCCAACATGGCACTGCCATATTTATTATTGAAGTCACAAAGTGCATTATTGGAATTTGGGACATGCTCTCCCTGAGACAGCATGAGGAGGTTGAGGTGGGCGGGGCGGGGTTTAGGTGGGGGGGTTAGGGGGTAGCGGGGGATGTATATTGTAGTGTCCCGGAAGAGTTAGTGCTGCAAAGGGTTCTGGGTATTTGTTGTGTTGTGTTTATGTTGTGTTACGGTGCGGATGTTCTCCCGAAATGTGTTTGTCATTCTTGTTTGGTGTGGGTTCACAGTGTGGCGCATATTTGTAACAGTGTTAAAGTTGTTTATACGGACACCCTCAGTGTGACCTGTATGGCTGTTGACCAAGTATGCTTTGCATTCACTTGTGTGTGTGAAAAGCCGTAGATATTATGTGATTGGACCGGCCAGCAAAGGCAGTGCCTTTAAGGTTCATTGGCGCTCTGTACTTCTCCCTACGTCCGTGTACCACTCCGTACAGCGGCGTTTGAAAAAGTCATACATTTGACTTTTTGAAACCGATACCGATAATTTCCAATATTACATTTTAAATTATTTATCGTCCGATATTATCGGACATCTCTACTTTGAACTTTTAATATGGAAACAAACTGTTGCATCACAGTCCACACTATGGTGAGTTCAAGAACCGCCAAAATTAGTAGGACAAAACGATGTTCACCAAATACTCATATTAAACATATTAAACAGTGGGCTTTCTAACAATTGGGAAGGTTTGTGTCATGTTTGTCTTCAAACAAAAAACATTCTAAAACAAAAAAATAATTTCCCCCCATCTTTTTCCATTTTCAGTCCTTTTTTAACAAAGCTCCAGGGAGCCGCTAAAGAGCCGCTTGTGGCTCGAGAGCCGCGGGTTGCTGACCCCCCGGGCATGAATTGCATTGCGTGATCTGCGTTTAGAGAGGGGTACCCCTGTGCATGTGAATGGAAATATGCGGTGCCCTAACCCACCAAGTCTCATTGTGCCAGAGGTGTACATTACTGTATGATCGTGGTCATAGACCAGAGTGGCTCCGTTTCAATTAATCTGTAGACATACCTTTTGAGTTCCCAGCTGCGGCACTGGATGAAAATAAACGAGTATTATGTTTCTGACCTCTAGCCAAGCATCAGGAACCCCGTCTTGGAAACATTTCTCACATTCCTTCCCCTTTCACCTTGTCTCATCTTCATTACAAAAGGGACCCTGTTTTACCCAGAACACCTTACAGCACAACGTGTATGCTGTACTAGGGTTGTCTCGATACCAATATTTTGGTATTGGTACCAAAATGTATTTCGATACTTTTCAAAAATAAATGGCACCACAAAAAATGTCATTATTGGCTTGATTTGAACAGAACGTCCTATGTTACATTAAACATACTTCTCTTATGGCAATCACATAAACAATGTTGGCATTAAATAACATAGTGAACATATTAGACAACTTCTCTTTTAGTAGTAAGTAAGCAAATGGGTTACAAAGTGGCCCAAATAGGATTTTTTTCAAATCAGTATTTTTCCAGCTGACTGTGTACACTGCATGTAAAATGTGATTATTATCAGACTGCAGTGTAAACACGCACAGGCCCCAATGTGGCCCCAATGTTGCCTCGACATCACTTGCATGCGCATTTCGATAAGTGAAAACAAAGGAAGTCGCTTCTACTACAAAATACCACACCTTAAAAACTTGCGTAGGATAATTTCACCACGACGAGTGTGTGTGTGTGTGTGTCAATCATTGGTACTTTAACTTTAATTTTACATACGGCTCTTGTACTCTGTATTGTTACAGTCGGTATTTGTATCGATCCACCCATTTGTTTACATTCAGGCGCACTAGCTTGCAGTTCGCGGTTAGCTATTTTATCCTCCTACAGTGTGTAGTGAAGCTTGTTTAGCTATTCCTCGTCCTGCAGAGATGATATTTGTAATAAGCATAGTTTATTTGTCGCAATGGAGGTGAGGATTGACGTTTTACTAGTACAGTATTTTTCGGAGTATAAGTCACTCCGGAGTATAAGTCGCACCGGCCGAAAATGCATAATAAAGAAGGAGAAAAACTTGTATAAGTCGCACTGGAGTATAAGTCACATTTTTTTGGGAAATTTAGTTGATAAAACCCAACACCAAGAATAGACATTTGAAAGGCATTTAAAAAAAAAAAAAGAATAGTGAACAACAGGCTGTATAAGTGTACGTTATATGACGCATAAATAACCAACTGAGAACGTGCCTTGTATGTTAACGTAACATATTATGGTAAGAGCAGTGTTTCCCACACATTAATTTATTTGTGGCGGCCCGCCACGAAAGAATTAAGGCCGCCACAAATAGATTTTTTTTATTTCTTAATTATTATTATTATTTATTTTTTTTAATTTATTTTTTTGTCCTGTCCAGCTTCTCAGGCAAATCATATAGTTGATGTAGATGCCCATATCGGGTGTTCAGATTTACTTTACAAAAGAGAAGTGTAGGATCAATATTTTTGTTTTTTTTATTTATTTGTTACTGACTGTGGCAGGACACTTCTGCCTCTGTTTCACTTTATGTTGCTGGTAAATAATATAGTTGTAGTAGTAGGCTAAAGTTAAATTATTTAGTATGTACTAATTAAAGGGGCAGAGCTTTAAGAGACATTTTAGCTTTTATATTTTTATAAGATATATTTTTTGTAAGAACCACAAGTAATAAATATATTTCAGTGAATAACTTATTCAAATCTGTATATAAATATGTACATAAAGTGTTGTAATTATATTGTAAAATGGATGGATGGATGGATGGACGTTTAAAACAAAACTGTTATTAATTAGTAAGTATACATTTTTTGAGCCTTTTTAGAGAAAATCATATCATTGTAGTGAATTATGCAAATTACTCGATGTCATGGTGACCACGCCCATAGCCACAGGTATCTTGGCAGTTTATGGGAAACACTGAAGAGTCATTCAAATAACTATAACATATAGAACATGCTATACGTTTACCAAACAATCTGTCACTCCTAATTGCTAAATCCCATGAAATCTTATACGTCTAGTCTCTTACGTGAATGAGCTAAATAATATTATTTGATATTTTACGGTAATGTGTTAATCATTTCACACACAAGTCGCTCCTGAGTATAAGTCGCACCCCCGGCCAAACTATGAAAAAAACTGCGACTTATAGTCCGAAAAATACGGTAGTTGAAACAATGTGGACGTACATTAAATAGCTACAGTATGTTTTAAAGCATCGCTAGGTGTTTATTGCCATTCTCCCTCTTCTTTCTCCACACTGTTTCCACTTGTAAATGCTCTGTGTGTGTGTTAAAACACAAGCTTTGGCTTATATTACCAGCATTTTCACCGCGGCGCACCATCATATCCATGACAGAAAAAGTACCGGTATTTTTCAAAGGCGGTATCGTACCTTTTTTAATTCATTAGCACCGCAGTACTTCGTTAGTACCGGTATACTGTATAATGGTAAAATATGCTGTCATTTAGTAATAGATTAACAAGCTCGAGTTTGGGTTGAATTGAAAACTTTTACAAATGAACCAATTCAAACATCGCGTTAGTTGCATTCACCAAACATCATTCAGTATTCATTCTTAGTTTTCTCAAAATCCTGTGAGATTTGTTTTAATGCTCAGGGCACACAGTATTTACATTCAAAGACAAGCTTGCATTACCTGAGACCCCCAGAAGAGAATGGCAGGGCGGCAGCATCAGCAGCTTAAATCTGGAATGCGTTTCCCAAGCTTAATGGGAAAACCCCGATACAAAGAGACGGTCTGTTCTCCCCGCTGATGAGCCAGCACAAACATCCAGCCTCCTCTCTGAATCATTCTATCAGGAAATGTCCTTCACCACTGAAATTCTATTTTTTTTTTTTTATGCAACTCCTTCTGCCCAGACTCCAGGCACTGTAAATGGCATGCTGGGTCAGAGTAATTGAAATCATTAATCGTGTTTTATTCCACTTTGGGGCAAAGTAAGCTTGAATTGCCAGGACGGTGGTATGGATTATGCTCCAGTGTGACACAATATTGAGTTGCATGCACCATCGAGTTTCAAAAGGTGGAATAGATCATTATGCAATCAAAGCAAAACTATTGATCCATCACCTGCATTTAATGTCACACTGACCACAGATGCCTGAATAGACGGACACACATGCCCAAATATCTTGAAAAATATACATTTTTAATATGCATAAATATTTTACAGTAAGTATTAGGGTGGTAACGTTCATCCATCCATCCATCTTCTTCCGCTTATCCGAGGTTGGGTCGCGGGGGCAGCAGCCTAAGCAGGGAAGCCCAGACTTTCCTCTCCCCAGCCACTTCGTCCAGCTCTTCCCAGGGGATCCCGAGGCGTTCCCAGGCCAGCCGGGAGACATAGTCTTGGGTCTTCCCCATGGCCTCCTACCGGTTGGACGTGCCCTAAACACCTCCCTAGAGAGGCGTTCGGGTGGCATCCTGACCAGATGCCCGAACCACCTCATCTGGCTCCTCTCGATGTGGTGGAGCAGCGACTTTACTTTGAGCTCCCCCCGGATGGCAGAGCTTCTCACCCTATCTCTAAGGGAGAGCCCCGCCACCCGGCGGAGGAAACTCATTTCGGCCGCTTGTGCCGTGATCTTGTCCTTTCGGTCATAACCCAAAGCTCATGACCATAGGTGAGGATGGGAACGTAGATCGACCGGTAAATTGAGAGCTTTGCCTTGCGGCTCAGCTCCTTCTTCACCACAACGGATCGATACAGCGTCCACATTACTGAAGACGCCGCTCCGATCCGCCTGTCGATCTTACGATCCACTCTTCCCTCACTCGTGAACAAGACTCCTAGGTACTTGAACTCCTCCACTTGGGGTAGGGTCTCCTCCCCAACCCGGAGATGGCACTCCACCCTTTTCCGGGCAAGGACCATGGACTCAGACTTGGAGGTGCTGATTCTCATCCCAGTCGCTTCACACTCGGCTGCGAACCGATCCAGTGAGAGCTGAAGATCCTGGCCAGATGAAGCCATCAGGACCACATCATCTGCGAAAAGCAGAGACCTAATCCTGCAGCCACCAAACCGGATCCCCTCAACGCCCTGACTGCGCCTAGAAATTCTGTCCTTCGAAGTTAGGAACAGAATCGGTGACAAAGGGCAGCCTTGGCGGAGTCCATCCCTCACTGGTAACGTGTCCCACTTACTGCCGGCAATGCGGACCAAGCTCTGACACTGATCGTAAAGGGAGCGGACCGCCACAATCAGACAGTCCGATACCCCATACTCTCTGAGCACTCCCCACAGGACTTCCAGAGGGACACGGTCGAATGCCTTCTCCAAGTCCACAAAACACATGTAGACTGGTTGGGCAAACTCCCATGCACCCTCAAGGACCCTGCCGAGAGTATAGAGTTGGTCCACAGTTCCACGACCAGGACGAAAACCACACTGGTCCTCCTAAATCCGAGGTTCGACTATCCGGCGTAGCCTCCTCTCCAGTACACCTGAATAAACCTTACCGGGAAGGCTGAGGAGCAGGTAGTAACGTTATGGAGTGAAATTACTGCCAAAACTCCACAAACACCTTTTTTACTCACATCGCGACCAACAATTTGCAAGTGAAAAAACAACTTCCTGCAAGTAAAAAAAAAGATTTGCAGGTTTAAAAATGATTTTCTGCAAGTACAAAAATTAGTTTTTTTTCAAGTAAAATAATGATTCACAAGTTAAAAACAACTATTTTCTGCAATTAAAAAAACAATTCGCAAGAATAAAAACAAACAACTTTTGGTAGTAATATTGGAATATTACCCCTACCCCAGCTGCTTCTTCGTTATTTTTGGCGGATGGCACCATGCGCAAATAGCAGTAGCTCTGACGGCCTTAAATTTAGTCAGCAGCACCACCTGTCGTTGTAGAGTGCAACTTCCGGGCACTCTTTTTATTTTATTTTATTTAATTTTTATTTTTTTGTCCTGTCCAGCTTCTCAGGCAAATCCTATTGTTCATGTAGATGCCCATATCGGCTGTACACATTTACTTTACCAAAGACAAGTGTGGGATACTTCTCTTGTTTCCTTATTTGTATTTGATTTTATTAAATATATTTATATTATCATTTGGTGCAGCCGGGCCGGAGCAGGAGGTGATAGAAAGAGGAAAAAAAGGAAGACAGAGGGGGAAATTGTGGGGACAAGAGGGGGATAAGACCGAGAGACAAAAACAACAACAACAATAGAACAACATCAGCAAATACAATATGTACAAATATGATAGTAAAAGTGATAGCAAAGAAGCAGTTAGTGAAATAAATAATAATACAGAAATGACAAAGAATATTATTACACTACAAATGGAGCAATACAAATACCAATAAAAATAGCACTATTGATAATGAATAATAAACAATAATTTACCTCTATCAACAATACAATTGTTTCAAATGCAACAATACATATATGTAATGATAACTTGAAATACAAAAGAGAGCAGATAAATGGAGGGGGAAAAAGAGAAGCCAGCCAGCTATACCTTGTAGATTGTTATAGTAACAATAGGTTAAGCTTTGTCAGTGGTGTGCCATGTGTTACCCACTTTAATTCCGAGTGAAAGTGTGTGGATCGCGCATGGTGGAATTTTACTGCCAAATGTTGTAACTTGAAGTAAATTGTTTTTATACTTGCAAATCGTTTTTTTAATTGAAGAAAATGTGTTTTTTTCTTGCGACAATTTTTATTTTACGAGCAGAAAATAGTTCTTATAATTGCAAATAGTTTTTTTAATTGAAGAAAAAAAAAATTCTTGCGGCAATTTTTATTTTACGTGCAGAAAATAGTTTTTATAATTGCAAATACTTTTTTTAATTGAAGAACATGTTTTTTCTTGCGACTATTATTTTTTACTTGCAGAAAATTGTTTTTATAATTGCAAATAGTTTTTTTAATTGAAGAAAATGTGTTTTTTTCTTACGACTCATTTTTTTAAAATTGTAGAATTTTTGTATTTCTTCTTGTGAATCGTTGGACTTGAGTAAAAACATTTTTTTGTAGTTTGGCAGTCATTTTACTCCATATACCGGGATCTGATTTTTTTTTTTAGGTCAGAGCATTTGGTTTGTTACAGGGATGTTAGGATTGCCCATTGGGTAGACATTAAAAGTGAGAGACAGGAACTGTATATATAACTGCCTTGTGTCAGACGTTTAATAAGTAAACAAAGATGGTGCAGCCCATCCTTTGCCTAGTAATATAGTGCCAAGGATAAGCCAGATCCCTCTTATGTGATCAGAGGTTCCTGTTTCCTCCACTTCGCTTTTCGGGTAAAGTACATCAACGGACGTTCATTAAAGATCAGGACTGGGGCTGCAAGCTGCAATGATAAATGCTGTGCAACTTTAATTTTCCAAAAATAAAAAAAACAGAATTGAGACCGTTTATACTGTTACTGCTGAACTTGTGTGCATCGTGCCCAAAGTGAAAATCGGCCCGTAGCTTGTTTTGTTATTGGCCCTTGACATATTTTAAAATAAAATAATTTCAATATTAATGAAATGGATTATTGATTATTACCTTTGTCACCGTCTTATAAGACGCATGGTGCAAAGTGTAGGAAAAAGGTTGGGATGTATAGTCTGGATTTAATCTATATGACATATACATTGAGCATAGAGCTACCGCATTTTTAAAAAGTGGCGCCTTACTGTAATTTCAAGTGCTTTCTACCAGACAAGCTGTCCTTGTTGCCATGGGAAATTGCAACATTGCCCTGAGACAGTACGGCTCAGTCTGCACAGAGTGCGTAGGTCTTTTTCCTCCATAAGATGAGGAACTTATACGTTTCCCGGAACCTTTAGTTTCTTTGACTAAAGGTTCCTGTAGACTTTTGCAGTTCAGAGTAATTTATACAAATCCGATTTGAGTGGTACAGTATAGTTCCACACTGATACCATGTAAATAAACAGATAATATTAGGTCATATTTATTTTACTGAAGTATACGTAAAAGAAATACAAAGCAATAATATACAAAACAATATGATCTAAAAACAAAGTGTACCGGATTTTACATACAAATTCAGGCTTTTGTCCACAGTGTCCAACAGTCAGAAAGTCGTCCCCTCAATACATAATGAATTCATGAGCGTCAAGTGTTTCCTTATGGTCTATTTAATCTGTATACAACATTATATAAATAATACATGTTGCTGTTTATCTCACGCTGACAACATAAACACATCCGATTTAGTTGTAGAATTAGCCCAAAGGGCATTTTGCGGACTACTTTTACAGCATGTAACAAAAAAAAATAGTGAATATTTGATGGGATTCACCTTCGTTCCACAAACGAGGTGTTCATAACTTTTATGGACAGAATTTCTAGGCGCAGTCAAGGCATTGAGGGGATCCGGTTTGGTGGCTGCAGGATTAGGTCTCTGCTTTTTTAAGTTAAAAGTTAAAGTTAAAGTACCAATGATTGTCACACACACACTAGGTGTGGTGAAATTTGTCCTCTGCATTTGACCCATCCCCTTGTTCACCCCCTGGGAGGTGAGGGGAGCAGTGGGCAGCAACGGTGCCGCGCCCGGGAATCATTTTGGTGATTTAACCCCCAATTCCAACCCTTGATGCTGAGTGCCAAGCAGGGAGGTAATGGGTCCCATTTTTTTTATAGTCTTTGGTATGACTCGGCCGGGGTTTGAACTCACAACCTTTTGCAGATGATGTGGTCCTGATGGCTTCATCTGGCTAGGATTTTTAGCTCTCACTGGATCGGTTCGCAGCCAAGTGTGAAGCGACTGGGATGAGAATCAGCAACTCCAAATCCGAGTCCGCCATCTCCGGGTTGGGGAAGTGATCTTTCCCCAAGTGGAGGAGTTCAAGTACCTCGGACTCTTGTTCACGAGTGAGGGAAGAGTGGATCGTGGGATCGACAGGCGTCTGCAGGAATGCTGTATCGATCCGTTGTGGTGAAGAAGGAGCTGAGCTGGAAGGCAAAGCTCTCAATTTACCGGTCGATCTACGTTCCCATCCTCACCTATGGTCATGGAAACCCATTCCATGAAGCTCTCTGCGTGCTGTTCGTGGGCTAATTGGAAGGTCACATGAAGATATGAGCTCTGTAGCAACTAACCGTGCAGAAAGTCGGCGACATCTTTGCTCTATGCGCTGTAGAGCAGTGGAGACACCTTCTCCTGGAGCATTCAAAGTTCCTTTCAATGGAACTAAAGGGCCAAGCCCAACTTCTGAAAAAAACAAAAAACACACCATAATTCCTTCTCCACCAAATTTCACACTCTGCACAATACAGTCTGAAATGTAGCGTTCTCCTGGCAACCTCCAAACCCAGACTGGTCCATCAGATTGCCAGATGGAAAAGCATGATTCATCAGTCCGGAGAAGGCGTCTCCACTGCTCTAGAGTCCAGTGGCGACGTGCTTTACACCACTGCATCCCACGCTTTGCATTGGACTTGGTGATGTATGGCTTAGATGCAGCTGCCCGGCCATGGAAACCGATTCCATGAAGCTTTCTGCGTACTGTACGTGGGCTAATTGGAAGGTCACATGAAGTTTGGAGCTGTGTAGCAACTGACTGTGCAGAAAGTCTTTGCACTATGCACTTCAGCATCCGCTGACTCCTCTCTGTCAGTTTACCTGGCCTACCACTTGGTGGCTGAGTTGCTGTTGTTCCCAAACTCTTACATTTTGTTATAATAAAGCCGAGAGTTGACGTTGGAATATTTAGGAGCGAGGAAATTTCACGACTGGATTTGTTGCACAGGTGGCATCCTATGACAGTTCCACGCTGGAAATCACTGAGAGCGGCCCATTCTTTCACAAATGTTTGTAGAAACAGTCTCCATGCCTAAGTGCTTGATTTTATACACCAGGCCAAGTGATTAGGAGACCTGATTATCATCATTTGGATGGGTGGCCAAATACTTTTGGCAATATAGTAAATATCTACATGAAGTGGTGATTTGGTTTGATACAATTTACATCCTGATCACGATGCATCACGATTCAAATATGCCAAGTCAATGTAGATTCCATGTCATGTTTTGTTTATAGTTAGTTGTGCTTACCGTGTATTTGACAGCAGCAATAATTAGAGATGTCCCAATCGACATTTTCGGCCACTGATACGATCCCATTTTTTTGGCCTTAGTCCCAATCCGATACTTTCACCGTATATTATAGAACTGAACATGTTTTATTGCAAACTATAAAGTAATCAAAACACTTGTCTGAATCGTATTTTATGACTTTTAGAATGTCCCAGTTTGATATAATTCAGAAGATGTATAACATTTGTGGTATTAAATACTACATATCATTTATTTTCGCAAAATAACGTGTCGAGTGCAAAATGACTACACAAAAGCAAAAACTACTATTTTCCATTTAAATCATTAGTTTTTTTCACCTAAACCTTTCCTGTATCCATAGACTCTCTGACTTTGCAGACAATAACAAAAACAACCAAAACTAACTGTATTAAAGAACAAGAAAACAAAACATTTTTGATGCAATCACTTTAGTATTGTTTACATCCCGATAGGTAGTTAGGTCTTTACTGTCATTGCAAGTACAACGAAACTTTGTTTTCAGCACAAACCCGTTCAAGATTAGACAAACAAACAATATACAGGGTTACAGAACAGGAACGCTGATGGGTCGCCACAAGGCGCCCCGTAAAAGATGGGGGAAAAAGTAAACACTGGGGAAGGATGAATAAAAAAAAAATACATTCTAGGCTGGACTCCTAAGGGGGCCCAGTCTGGAGTGGGGAAAAAAAAGCTCATATATATATTACAATGTACATCCTGAGATATCTAGCAACAGAGGGGAGGGAGTGGGGGGCCATGGTGAGGGGCTGCAGCTCTTCAGGCGCTGCCCATCCGTCCATCACCTCTTTGGAATTTGCATCAAGGGCGTTGGATTGGGGGTAGGGTATGTGTGTGTGGCGTATATTTTTTGTGGATGCATGTGTGTGTGTAAGCCTGCCGCGTGTCTCTGTTCCGCGGCCTTGATGTTGTGCAGCCGATAGTCACCAAGCTCCTGAGAGCGGCCCATTCTTTCACAAATGTTTGTAGAACCAGTCTCCATGCCTAAGTGCTTGACTTTATACACCTGTGGCCGGGCCAAGTGATTAGGACGCCTGATTCTGATCATTTGGATGGGTGGCCAAATACTTTTGGCAATATAGTGTATGTTTAAAAACTGTATGTGTCATCAAACCTCTGAAAGTGCTCATCTCCTCAGACTAAAGATAGTCTTAAAATGATAGACATCTCCCAAACTAGCAGGGTTTATTTTAGCACTATCCAATTTTAGCATATAATTGCAAGTAAGGACAATTGTTAAATATCCATCGTGCCAAAAAGTTTGTTGTTGTTTCTGCTAATTCACTCTCTTATGCATTCACTGAGAAACTATGATGTGTTGCATATTGTAATGCATATTGTTCATTAATTCCACGACTCAAAATGACACAGATGACTCATGACCGTCATTGTTTACTGAAGCAGAGATGCTGACTGTGCGTTATGATAAACGCGCATGCGTCGCCAGGCTCTGCTTTTTATCGATTGACTTATAAGATTTGATTTTTTATTATCTATAGCAGGGTTGTCAAAAGTGTGGCCCGGAGGCCATTTGCGACCCGCAGCTAGTGTTTTAAAGGCCCTCGGCACATTCTAAAAATACTATTTTAAAATAAACAAAATCTTAACAAAAGTGGAATTTCGAGTGAAATGTTATTTAGAAAAAGTTGCAATGTTGACTAATAAAACAAGGCTGTTTTTTTTTTTTCTTTAAAACTGTCATTGCTCAAAACATAATATTGAATCAAAATCAATGTTTTTATGAATTATTGACCTATCCAAGGCCCTGATTACTTCACATCAAATATTCCAATTTGAAAAATGTTTTTTGTGGAAGATTTTGCATATTTTGTGTGTTCGCCATAAAAAAAACAACGTTGTTTTCTTTGGCAAAAAGGGCAGAAAACAAACATACAAAAAAGAATACTTACAATTAGAGATGTCCGATAATGGCTTTTTTGCCGATAGCCGATATTCCGATATTGTCCAACTCTTAATTACCGATTCTGATATCAACCGATACCGATATATACAGTCGTGGAATTAAAACATTATTATGCCTAATTTTGTTGTGATGCCCCGCTGGATGCATTAAACAATGTAACAAGGTTTTCCAAAATAAATCAACTCAAGTTATGGAAAAAAAATGCCAACATGGCACTGCCATATTTATTATTGAAGTCACAAAGTGCATTATTTTTTTTTAACATGCGCCAAAACAGCAGCTTGGAATTTGGGACATGCTCTCCCTGAGAGAGCATGAGGAGGTTGAGGTGGGTAGGGGGTAGCGGGGGGTGTATAATGTAGCGTCCCGGAAGAGTTAGTGCTGCAAAGGGATTCTGGGTATTTGTTGTGTTGTGTTTATGTTGTGTTACGGTGCGGATGTTCTCCCGAAATGTGTTTGTCATTCTTGTTTGGTGTGGGTTCACAGTGCGCCGCATATTTGTAACAGTGTTAAAGTTGTTTATACGGCCACCCTCAGTGTGACCTGTATGGCTGTTGACCAAGTATGCCTTGCATTCACTTGTGTGTGTGAAAAGCCGTAGATATTATGTGATTGGACCGGCACGCAAAGGCAGTGCCTTTAAGGCTTATTGGCGCTCTGTACTTCTCCCTACGTCCGTGTACCACTCCGGCGTTTTAAACAGTCATACATTTTACTTTTTGAAACCGATACGATAACTTCCGATATTACATTTTAAAACATTTATCGGCCGATTATATCGGCAGCTCGATATTATCGGACATCTCTATTTAGAATAGATGGATTACACCTGAAGTTGAGATTTAAGCGTTAAATAAATAATGCATGTATGCCCTGGCATACAAGCGAAACACTTGTTACACTTTTATACTGAAATAAATACACCTACAACTTATTAGATACAAATATAGAAAAAACTACTGGCAGTGGTAAAGTTTAGATCCATGGAGGAAAGAAGAAAGTGAATGAATGTTTATAGCAGAATACATTTACAAATGCATAAAGAATTGTTTTCTTTTGTATTATTTTTTCAATGAATTAACATTTATGACAACCTTTTTCCAAAACACAATATAGAATGTGAGATATAACAAGGATAATGCGTACATGTATCATTTGTTTTCAAAACGCTTACAAAAAAGTGGGACCCCAAAAATGTACTGTGGGACCCCTTTTTTATGACTTGATGGGGTCCCAGAAGAGTTGAAGCTGTAATAGTGCCAACACTGTGAAATAAATAACATGGTACCATCATTTTAGTGTGATTAAATTCTATAGATTAATGTTATGTGTTCTTGTTGCCAAGTTCTTACTCAGCAACACTAACAGCTTTGCAATCCACCACAAATTAAAAGCTGAGCTTCCTCTAAAATCTTGGGTGTATATGAATCATTGTTAAATATGTTTAAAGAGTAGTTGTATCCTTTACAAGGTTACATTTGTTTTATGTGTAGGACGAACAAATCCTATTAGATTGAAATTATTTCCTGACAAAGAAGTTTGAGTTGCCCTTTCTTGCTAATTGCAATTATCTGGCGAAACCCTTTTCCGAGAGGTGTGCGAACCCATTTTGGAGCTTGATTGAAATTATTCATCATAGTCAGAAGTCGCCTCGCTTTTGTGCGACATCTCAGTCAAAATGTGAAGGACATTCAAGTCATTGAATTTTCAAGACAAACCCAAAAAAAATAAATAAAGATTGAATATTGCTTTATGAGGGAAACATAGTCCTTATTATATACACCATATTGCCAAAAGTATTTGGCCACCCATCCAAATGATCAGAATCAGGTGTCCTAATCACTTGACCCAGCCACAGGTGTATAAGATCAAGCACTTAGGCATGGAGACTGTTTCTACAAACATTTGTGAAAGAACGGGCCGCTCTCAGTGATTTCCAGCGTGGAACTGTCATAGGATGCCACCTGTGCAACAAATCCAGTCGTGAAATGTCCTCGCTCCTAAATATTCCAAAGTCAACTGTCGGCTTTATTATAAGAAAATGGAAGAGTTTGGGAACAACAGCAACTCAGCCACCCAAGTGGTAGGCCACGTAAACTGACAGAGAAGGGTCAGCGGAGGAATTATTGTGTGGGGTTGTTTTTCAGGAGTTGGGCTTGGCCCCTTAGTTCCAGTGAAAGGAACTTTGAATGCTCCAGGATACCAAAATGTTTTGGACAATTCCATGCTCCCAACTTTGTGGGAACGGTTTGGAGCGGGCCCCTTTCTCTTCCAACATGACTGTGCACCAGTGCACAAAGCAAGGTCCATAAAGACATGGATGACAGAGTCTGGTGTGGATGAACTTGACTGGCCTGCGCAGAGTCCTGACCTAAACCTGATAGAACACCTTTGGGATGAATTAGAACGGAGACTGAGAGCCAGGCCTTCTCGACCAACATCAGTGTGTGACCTCACCAATGCGCTTTTGGAAGAAAGGTCGAAAATTCCTATTAACACACGCCTAGGGATGATGTTTGATAAGAAATTATCGAGTTCGAGCCTATTATCGAATCCTCTTATCAAACCGATTCCTTATCGATTCTCTTATCGAGTCCAGATAGGTTGTTGTATATGGAAAAAAACACACAATATTTGGTTTAACAAAAGCTCACTTTTATTATATAAGAAAAAAATCAAATCAAATAAATAAATATTGACTATTACCCCCCTAAAAAAATAAAATCAAATAAATAAATATTGACTGTTGTTACCCAAAGTACATTAAGTGGGATTTTTCAGAAAAACAAATATATACAGTAACACAAAAACAACCTGTCTCTGTGATCACTATAGGTGTATAAATAATAATATAGTGTTAAATAAAATCAGTCCCTTGGGCACAAAACTGAAAATAATACAACTCTCCAAAAAGTGCACTTCTGCTGCTATTTGACATAACTGTTTGTTATGATGCTTTGACATTTTTGCACTTTATTTCTTTATTGAAAGACAATTCTATGAAGAGAAAAGTTGTTTGCAAATGTGGCTACAATGCTAAAAAATGAAAAGTTAAAGCTAAAAAAAGAAATACACTTTATTGAGTTAACATTATTTCTTTATAGGGGGAACTATGTGATGTTATGAGCTAGGGAATATAACAACTACACTACCCAGCATGCAACGGGAGTGACGAGCATGCGCGATAGCCCCGAAAAGTGTTGTTGCGTGTCGCCACGTAAGAATGAGGTTATGAGCACGCTGTGGAAGTAAACGTCAAGAACTCAGCCAACACGCCTCGTCTGCATTATTTATATTTAGACAGACAACACATATACAGTGTGATTTCGTTTTGTTTACATGGAAAGAAAAACAAAAGTTAAAAAAGGGAGATATGTTGTATATATATGTATGTGCTGCGGTTGCTTTAAGAACGTTGCGACAGCTGCCGTAAAGGAGGTGCGTTGCTAGCCTGGTTGCTATGTTTCCGGTTGGTCGTAAAAGTGTTCGTCATGTGTTTGTACCCTGCTCAAATCTCTCAGTAAAGTTATTCATTGGATTACACCTTGGATCGCTTTTTCCGGTCCATTGTTTTTCCTGCTTTCGCTATCCGCGCCTAATGACTGAGCTACGTGATGTCATTTCTTGTGATGTCCTACGGGGCATTTCTGGTCGGGACGGGATTCCAGGGATTTGAATAAAGAACCAACTCTTTTTCTTTACTACAGTGGTCTCAATAACGGGTACCGGTTCTCAAAAATGGATTCAAGTCCAAGGACTCGGTTCTTTTCTTATCGAACAACCGGGAAAACCGGTTTCGAGTATCATCCCTACACACGCCGCAACCTTGTGGACAGCCTTCCCAGAAGAGTTGAAGCTGTAATAGCTGCAAAAGGTTGACTGACATCATATTGAACCATACTTGCCAACCCTCCCGTTTTTAGCGGGAGAATCCCGATATTCAGCGCCTCTCCCGACAACCTCCCGGCAGAGATTTTCTCCCGACAAACTCCCGGTATTCAACCGGAGCTGGAGGCCACGCACCCTCCAGCTCAATGCGGACCTGAGACTGAATGGGGACAGCCTGTTCTCACGTCCGTTTTCCCACAAAATAAACAGCTTGCCTGCCCAAAGACGTCATAACATCTAGGGCTTTTATAGAGTGCACAACTGCGCACACAACAAGGAGACAAAGCAGAAGAACGAGGAAATTACAGACATGGCGGCCGAAATGATATACTCATCATGAACGGAGAAGTTAAACAGGACAATACTGCCATCTAATGGATAGCCACTGGAACATTGAAATTCAAGTTGTTTTTTTTTTCTATGTAAATAAAATTTAAAAAAAATATATATATATACAGCTAGAATTCACTGAAAGTCAAGTATTTCATACATATATATATATATATATATATATATATATATATATATATAGATATATATATATATATATATATATATATATATATATATATATATATATATGAAATACTCGAGTTGGTGAATTCTAGCTGTAAATAACCACGCCCCCAACCACGCCCCCCCACCACCACCACCACCTCCCGATATTGGAGGTCTCAAGGTTGGCAAGTATGTATTGAACCCTATGGGTTAGGAATGGGATGGCACTTCAAGTTCATATGTGAGTCAAGGCAGGTGGCCAAATACTTTTGGCAATATAGTGTATATCAGAAATGATTTATTTCTAAAATGGTGTTGGTATCAAGAGATGGGACTGTTAAATTGTTCATTATCACACACACGTGTGACAATCGTTCAGTTTTGAGGATTCGACCTAAGTGGTAAAATGTGATCGGAGAGGTGAATATTTGGACTACGGCAATTGGAAACCATGATTTTCTAAAGTGAATACCGTATTTTTTGGACCATAGGGCGCACCGGATTAAAAGGCGCACTGCCGATGAGCGGGTCTAGTCAGGTCTATTTTCATACAAAAGGTGCCCTGGATTAAAGGGGTCATATTATTATTTTTTTCTGAATGTAAAACACTTCCTTGTGGTCTACATCAGTGGTCCCCAACCTTGTTGTAGCTGCGGACCGGTCAACTCTTGAAAATTTGTCCCACGGACCGGGGGTGGGGGGGTTGGGGTAAAATTATTTTTTTATTTTTATTTTATTTTTTTTCATAAAGAAATACAATCATGTGTGCTTACGGACTGTATCCATGCAGACTGTATTGATCTATATTGATATATAATGTATATATTGTGTTTTTATGTTGATTTAATTAAAAAAAAAACAAAAAAAAAAACACTTTTTTTATTTTTTTTAATTTTTTTTTTAATTTCTTGTGCGGCCCGGTACCAGGGCCGCGGCCCGGTGGTTGGGGACCACTGGTCTACATAACATATAATGGTGGTTCTTTGGTCAAAATGTTGCATAGATGATGTTTTACAGATCATCTTCAAGTAGCTTTCTGAGCGTCTCTGCAGGATGCACCTTTTTGTGGGCGGTCTTATTTACGTGGCTCACCTTCGACCTTCTCTTCTCCCCGTCATCTTTGTTGTAGCGTTGTAGCGTGCAAGGACGGGTGTGGAAGAAGTGTGCCGATCAAGATGCTAGTTTGTCCTGGAGAACTCAATGTTGCATAACGCTTGCTTTGTTGTTGTTTGTTACCTAAGCCGGACTATCCACAATTGTCGTTTTGACTAAAATGAAATCATAAAACCTAATTTGGCTGATTGTTAATTTTTTTTGTTCAACTACCGTACATCAAAATCGCAATTAATCAACACAACAAGATAAGATCCGATACACCTCAAAATGTTCCCCTTAAAGCAGAGCGATGATTTTCCCATCCCTAATATAAAAAAACATTTGATTGATTGATTGAGACTTTTATTAGTAGGTTGCACAGTACAGTACATATTCCGTACAATTGACCACTAAATGGTAACACCCGAATAAGTTTTTCAACTTGTTTAAGTCGCGGTCCACTTAAATTGATTAATGATACAGATATGTACTATCAGATATATACTATCATCATAATACAGTCATCACACAAGACAATCACATTGAATTATTTACATTGTTTACAATCAATAGGATCCTGATTGTACATGTGTACAGAGCAGGGGTCGGCAAACCAAAACGTTGAAAGGGCCATATTGGACCAAAAATACAAAAAACAAGTCTGTCTAGAGCCGCAAAAATGAAAAGACACTATAATAGCCTACTATCAAAATGACTATGTGTCACAGACTGAAGCAAATCTTTGTTGACAGAAATGTTGAAATGTAATATTTATTTTACACATTTTTACAACATTAGAAAGCATTAGTAAATCAGAGGCTACTTAGAAGGTGAGATAACTCCTGGACATTACTGGATTTTAATGGCCGAAGGTATAGATGTGTGTGTCCAAGTTCAAGGAAACGGCAGGCTGTCTTCTTTTGATAGATTTATTACAATCTTTGGCAGGCTAGGTAACATTTGCTGTGGTCTGGAACAACATGGCACACAAACAACTATCTGAAATGCAGCCAATATTACATACAGATAATGTGTCATGAGACATGTACATATAATTGATATACAAAGAGGATAAAAGTAAAGGATATTAAATTAGCTCAAATATACATACAAATGAGGCATAATGATGCAATATATACACAAAGCTAGCCTGATTAGCACTCAATAACTTCAACAAAGCGCACAGCATGAAACTTTTGGTGGACAAAATGAGACAAAGAAGGAGTGGAAGATTTTACATGTAAACAAACTGTTGCGTCACAGTCCACACTGTGGTGAGTTCAAGAACCGTCGGAATAAGTAGGACAAAATGATGTTCACCATATACTCTCATCAGTGAAGCATACACACTAACATATTAAACAGTGGGAATGTTTTTGTCATGTTTGTCTTCAAACAAAAAACATACTAAAACAAAACAAATATTTTTCCTCCGTCTTTTTCCATTTTCAATTATTTTTTTAAAATGCTCCAGGGAGCCAGTAGGGTGGCGCTAAAGAGCCGCATGCGGCTGGAGAGCCGCAGGTTGCTGACCCCCGGGTTAGAGGGTTTCTTAAATTATATTACGTTAAGTCTTGTGATGGTGTCTGATCGCGGATTAAGTTTTACTTATTTGGACTATATTATGCAGAAACTGAAGACGTGGCCTTAGGTAGAAAACATAATGTTTGTTCCAGACATGCAACCTATACCGTGCTGACCGTTAGCCTTTACTCTGCACTACAACATTACAGTCATTTAGTTGAGCACACGGTCACATGGCAAAGAAATTATGCTGTCAAACAAACGTACAGTAGCAGATTAGGACAACAAACCCGGTCATTATGTTGTTTAGTGGCCAGATTGATAATGTGAACCCTTGGTTTTCTAAGTCATGAGTTGTACAGGAAGGAAAAGGGAAGTGGATCACACAGAACAGACATCAAGTGTACAAGTACTGTACAAGGTCAAGGGAGTGTAACAGTATTACTGTACAAAAATACACATTAAAAGAACACAATGTTTTGGTATTTGCGTGAAAGTGCTTAGGTTTATTTGTAAAGTCTTAATATTTCTGTAAATACGCACATTTTGGGTTTCTGGTGTTCAAAACTTTTAATCGGAATTCCACGCACAGTATTATGGATCAGTGTTTTTCAACCACTAATGTGTATCATGAGAGATTATGCAGTTTCACCTATTTGGGTTAAAAATATTTTTTGCAAACCAGTAATTATAATCCGCAAATAACGTGGCGTTGTTGAGTGTCGGTGCTGTCTAGAGCTCGGCAGAGTAACCATGTAATACCCTTCCATATCAGTAGGTGGCAGCAGGTAGCTAATTGCTTTGTAGATGTCGGAAACATGGTTTGTGGTGATCCCAATATGCAGACGACAGCAAGGGTTAAAAAGGTATCTAATGCTTAAACCAAAAATAAACAAAAGGTGAGTGCCAATGTTCCCTCTAATTTTTCATGCGTGTGAGCAAACGCACAAACTCCCTGAGCATTCAGTGGAGCACATGTGAGCAACATCAGACGTGCACACCGTGGCCACACCAGCGTCACACCTGTCCCAAATCTGACATCATAACAATTTAAATGTTTTATTAAAATAATTTGGCCCTCTTACAATGAAAATAACAAAAAAACCATGTTTTTCATGACCTATGTGCTAGTATTGTATGTCTGGCTGCGGGTCCTGCCTTTAAAAGAAATGTTACCCCTTTCAGAGATTACATTTAGTTCCTGTAACTTTCTGTCTGTAAAATACATCTTTTTATTAGCATTTATGAAATCTAGTGACAATATTTCATGAATAATATCCTTAGATTAACATTCTTAATAAATGGCAGTAAAATAAGCACACATCTGATTGAGGAGTCAGAGTGTTACAACCTGGCATTTACACATTGTGTGGCGTTGGGGTTGTCCGACTTTTTGTGTGGCCATAAACGCAGCACTGGCTATGTGCCATGAGTGCGTGTGTTGGTGCAGGTGAGACAGAGCGAGCGGCTTCTGTTGAAACCACGGATGACAAAGTTGGTTTAAGCTTGGTTTGTATGGCAGAAAATTAGCTATTAAAAGTTTTTTTACTCATGTTTTTGGTGTGGTTACAAACAGTTTTGCTCAATAAAGTGATGGATGGAATTCTTGTCCGTAAAGTGTCTCGACAGACGATAATTGCACTGTGTTGACAAAGATAGTTTTATTCATTGGGGCCACTCTTGTTGTCACCGGTCACTCACAAAGTTGCATTGCAGAATCATACAGAATAAATTGTAATGTCTTTATTTTGTTTAAAGTTCAGATGGGATTTTTGATTGTCTGCGCGGCATTAATTTGCTGTGCGCAGAGGACGCGTGAGCAGTAGGGTTGGGTATCGTTTGAATTCGAACAATTCCGATTCCGATTCCGATTCCAATTCTTTGTTTCGATTCCGATTCCTGACGATTCTTGATTCCGATTCTTTTAAGAGGCAGGGTCAAAAAAAAGTTTAGGATATTTTAAATGAGCTAGCTAACCTACAGTCTTTCTGAATGAAATAGTCTGACATTCTCCATCAATTTTAATTCTATTAACTTTTTATGAACTTTACTATAAATTCCTCACAGGGCTGTTTTCAACTAGAATATAAATATCAAATCTATGAACTTGAATATAAATATTATAAATTATGAATACATTTTCCCAGGGGTACACTTTCCTCAAGAGAGCTTTATTTTTGAAAACCTCATGAAAACACATTTACACATAAGTGTATGATGCTGCAGGAAACCTCATGAAAACACCTTTACACATAAGTGTATGATGCTGCAGGAAACCTCATGAAAACACATTTACACACACAAGTGTATGATGTTGCAGGTACTTAAAAATGTTACCGTGCTCCCACTGATGGGCTAACCTGGTGCAGAAAAGCAAATAAACAATAAGAAACAACTTGCAAAACCCAGTCCAGATTAGCAGCAGGTACAGTATAAAATCAGAGACAGTTTTTGTTTAGGAAAATGACCATATCCGCCTTCTCAGGCAGGATGCGTGAGCGTTCTGGACAGATAGTGTCTCCTGTTGTGGAAAATACACGTTCGCTGGGTGTAGAAGAAGCTTGAACGCATAAATAGGAGAACGTGAGATATGACAGCAAAGGATAAGTCTTTTGTTGGTTCCACCACCATGCAGCAGGATCGTCAGACATAAGTATCGGTGGAACGTCCTGGTACATCTGCAGCTCTCTCTCCACTCGTTTCTTGATGGACATGGAACTCTGTTATTTCGCGGTTATTTCATTTTTTTTTTGTAAAGTAAAGCCACACTTTCGACCGCCGACGCCCGCTATCCATGCTTGAGCTTGACTGACTCGCTCGGCTATGCTAACACTTCCGGCGGTGGGCGCTTCTTCGTTGGTGTTCAGCAGCTTCTTCTTCCGGTTCGGCGGACATATTTTTTCCCGGTCGGCGGACTGGTATCGAAAATAGGAATCGAAATTTAAACTTTTGAACGATTCCGGGAGAATCGGAAAGTTAGTCCCGGTTCCAATCGATACTCGATACTCGATACCCAACCCTAGTGAGCAGTGCGCAATTGCGCAGGCGCGCACCTTAGAGGGAACGTTGGTGTGTGCCCCTAAGAAAAGGCATTGAAGCTTAGGGAAGGCTATGCAGAACAAAACTAAAACTGAACAGGCTACAAAGTCAACAAAAAAACAGAATGCTGGACGAAAGCAAATGACTTACAGCGTGTGGAGCAGACGGCGTCCACAAAGTCCATCCGCACATGACATGAGATTCAACAATATCCACACAAAGAAGGATAGCGTCCGCACAACTGACATAGTCTTGTTTGCCAAAACAAAGCAGGTGCGGGGAATAGCACTCAAGCAACAAGCAAGGCATGAAACTGCTACAGGAAAATACCAACAAAACAGGAGCGCAAGACAAGAACTAAAACACTACACACAGGAAAACACCAAAAAACTACAAATATGTCACGACGTGATGTGACAGGTCGTGACAGTACATCTACTTTGAGACAAGAGCTATAGTGATGCGTGGTTGGTTATGGTTTGAATTCATGTCCAACAATTGTGAGAACGACTTTTTACTCTCAATGTCGGCTACTGAGTTTTATTGTTTAATGTTTTCTGCTGTTGGTGTGCCTTTGGATTTTTCAATGAAAAAAATGTGCCTTGGCTCTAAAAAGGTTGAAAAACACTGTTATGGATGATGCAGATGATGTCCATTTTTTGTGGGGGTCCAAATTGGCAACCGATAAAAAAGGTTGTTCCACAAGGAGTTTACAAACCGAGCATAGTAAAAAAAATTAGCACCTGTTTAAGCGTTCAACTGTATAGCTTTTTCTCTGGAGCCATACCCAAGGTTTATAAGGATAATAATAACCGCTATCATCAAATCGATCCAATTCCCTTCCATGCTTTGTTCTTAGGGAGCGACGATACCGCCAGTTTGTTCAAGGTGAACCCGGTGTGAGCGCACATGCGTGTTTGTGTTAAGCGCGGTTGAAACCTTGTGCACGGAGTTTGTATGTATGTGTGTGACAATGATGTTCCCTGGCAAAGTCAATAAAGTCTGAAGGTAATCACCAGTCCACCGAGAGGATGTATGTCCCGAGGAAAGGAAAGCATCTCGGCCAGTAAACACAACCACATGACGGCAAGTTAGGAGTGATAGAATTGAGCTTTTGACCAGGGGGTCGTCAGTTCAAACCAATTTAGAAGGTCTAAACAGAAAGGTATGTGAGATATCTGTTTCTTTCTATATCCCTTACCATGGCAATATGATTCATCTGCCCTCAAGGGAGGAGGTGTGACCCTTTTAAGTGCTATAAGGGGCGATTTAACACAACACGGCACAGAGGAATTGTGTTAAAATAATGCAAAAGAACTAGGGTTGTACGGGATACCGGTATTAGTATAGTACCGCAATACTAATGAATCATATTCGGTACAATACCGCCTCTGAAAGGTACCGGTCCATAGGGCGCACTGCCGATTAGTGGTCTATTTTTGATCTTTTTTCATATATTAGGAGCACCGGATTATAGGGCTCATCAAAGGAGTAATTTTTTATTTGTTTCTAAATGGAAAACATTGACTTGTGGTCTACATAACATGTGATGGTGGTTCTTTGGTCAAAATGTTGCATAGATGATGTTTTACAGATCATCTCCAAGCCGCTTTCTGACAGTTCCTTCGGATGCGCCGTTTTGTAGGCGGTCTTATTTACGTGGCTCAACTTCGGCGGCGTCTTCTTCCCGTCATCTTTGTTGTAGCGGTGTAGCGTGCAAGGACGTGAGAGGAAGAAGTGTCACAAGATGGAGCTAACTGTTTTAATGACATTCAGACTTTACTTCAATCAATAACAGAGCATCTCCTCAACCGTGGCTCACTAGTGCAATAACGCCGGAAAAGGGTCCCGTGAAAAACCGTCCGACCGGAACTCTAATAACTAAAGTTCCTTGGGTGGATAATGTAAACTCACTACACCGGTATGTTTTAGCACTTTCTTGGCAAGTTTACTGACAGATAAAAGTAAGAACTTTACACTACTTTATATTAGAAAAGGCAACAGTGGAGGATGAATGTCCCATAACAAGTAGATAGAGAAAAAGAAGAAGCAACAACGATGTCGGTACGGACTACAAAGGCGGACGCGCACAAATTTTCAGAACTTATGGAGATCCCAAATACATATCAGCAGGTACCAGAAGGTAAGAAAAGTTGTTTTTGCATAATATTGCGAAACAAAACGCCCGATAAAATGTCTGTCCTTATACACACACCATAATAGTACTCCTATGTTGAAGTGTACGTCGGACTACTGTGGCCATCAAGCGGTGCGGCGTCCTAGCTTTTTTAGCGCCGTGTGTAACGTTCTATTGTCAGGTTCAAACACTGATGACATCTATTAAACAGACAAGAAGCAAGGAATCATGCAGAGACAGAGTCCAATTTAGCTCATGAGGAGAATGCATGGAGCTGCACACTTAGTCACAGTCTCGCCCTACGCGCTAAGGTACAGCTCCCGCGTCCCTCTATTTATTCAGGAGTTCCACAGTCAACATCACTGAGGCCGCCTCTAAAAGGAGTGGTCACACATATCATGCAAAGCAGCTCCAGTACGCACAATACGTGACGGAATGTGCTGGGGCCTTGTGATTTCGCCTTGTCTCTGCTTCGTCTGCGTGCTGTCATCTTATCTTCGTTGAGGTCCTTGAAGTCCTTGGCTGTTAGCGGGCTACAACAAAGATAACATCTGCGGCTGAGGCCACCCCTCAGACAATAAGTTTTGTCCTTGCACAGATAGAGAAAGTACAGCTTGAGCACAATAGCTAATAACTATAGCAACAGACTTTAAGCATACTAAAGTTGTGTGATAACTTACACATAATTATTCTAAAATGTATATTCTCAATGGAACATTTAACGTTTTGGTGTTAACTGGCGTCATTGCAGGCTATACATCTTTCTTATATGTGACTGCCATCTACTGGTTACACTTATCATTACATCATGTACCAAATAAAATAGCTTCGAGGTTGGTAAGCACAACCAACATTATTCCATACATTAAGCGGATTTTTGAGAAAATAAAATGATTTTAAGTGTGCCTTATACACTGCAAAAACTGAAATCTAAGTAAGATTAAATATCTCAAATAAGGGTGATATTTGCTTTTTTACTGTCTGATAAGATAATTCTTCTCACTAAGCAGATTTTATGTTAGAGTGTTTTACTTGTTTTAAGGATTTTGGTCCTAAATGATCTCAGTAAGATATTACAGCTTGTTGCTCAGATTTTATGACCTATATTGAGTAAAACATGCTTGAAACTAGAATATCAACTGTTGCAAAGCTGTGTCATCAACACTCACAAGTATAAAACTACTTTTTTAAAGTAATAATTTTTTATTTCAAGCATGAAAAAAAAAATCATGACTGACACAATTGTGTCTCATAATTAAAACAGATGACAGCCAAACGGACTTTGCTGTTTTATTTTCAATGAAACAATAGAAAATATGTACTCATATAGTAGTACAGTTATTAGTGAGAATATACTAATTTTAAGGTATTTTGGGGTTCATTGAGGTTAGCTAATTTTACTTGTTTTGGAAAGTCTTGACAAGCCAAATGTTCTTGTTCTATTGGCAGATAATTTTGCTTAGTACAAATAAAATACCCCTCATTTTTGTATATTTTTTTTCTTGTTTTTGAACACTGACTTTTTGCAGTGCAGAGCGTGTCGTTTTTTGTCTGGTCACTTGATTCCGTGTAATTGATAAGAGTGATCTGTTTACCTTGTCACGCACACTTGTTTGGAAGCACCGTAACCAAGGTGACAAACAAAAAACCGGGGGATAAAAAAGTTTCCATCAAAAAGTGGGGGGGGGGGGGGGGGGCGTATGAAAGCAGCGGTACAACAGTGACGCCACAGAAAGTGAATTAGATCCCTGAAAGTGTGAAAATCAAATGAGAATTTGTGAAAGTTCATCTTTATGGAATTCCTGCGGCGACAATTACGTTCGTAGACAAAAGGCACGGAATTTCGCAATGTGAGATCAAATCAAAGTTTGCAATGTCACACTTCCACACATACTCCCCGTGGGAGAGAATTGCAATGAGCGCCATGTCACATTTAAATACAATTTGTGTTATTGGAACTATTATGTAAATACGCCGTCGACACAGCAGTTAATAATGCGCCAGGAGAGCTGATAGCTATTGTGTTGTTCCGCTCAGCATATGTGAGGTTTCTTTTTTTTTTTTTTCTTTGTATCACATCACAGCAGACCAATGAAGCATGTGTGGTAGGAGCTGTGTTGGTATTGTTGTTGTCAAGCGTGTCTCCATTTTTATATATATATATATTTTTTTTCATTTCTCAAACCCGCCGCCGTGTGTGTGTGTGTGTGTGTGTGTGTGTGTGTGTGTGTGTGTGTGTGTGTGTGTGTGTGTGTGTGTGTGTGTGTGTGTGTGTGTGTGTGTGTGTGTGTGTGTGCGTGTGTGTGTGTGCGTGCGTGTGTGTGTGTCAACGCAGCAAAGCGACGCCTCTGAAGACTTGCATACAAGAAATGCACACATTTTTTTCAACAGAGTGTGACACAACATAAAAGTAAACATGAATAACTAGAAAGATAACCACACGCAATCTCAAACGCATTCAGACACACACGCACACTGTTCACTTATCTGATGGATACAAAAAAAAAAAAAAACATCTTCAGCCTGAGCGTTTTAAAGATTAATATTGCGGTTAGTTAGCGACATAACTCAAAAAGTTATAGGCCTACTGAAATGATTTTTTTTTAATTTAAACGGGGATAGCAGATCCATTCTATGTGTCATACTTGATAATTTCACGATATTGCCATATTTTTGCTGAAAGGATTTAGTAGAGAACATCGACGATAAAGTTCGCAACTTTTGGTCGCTGATAAAAAAAAAGCCTTGCCTGTACCGGAAGTAGCGTGACGTCACAAGCTGAAGAGCTCCTCACATTTCCCCATTGTTTACAATGCAGCGAGAGCGATTCGGACCGAGAAAGCGACGATTACCCCATTAATTTGAGCCAGGATGAAAGATTCGTGGATGAGGAAAGTGAGAGTCAAGGATTAGTTTGCAGTGCAGGACGCATCTTTTTTCGCTCTGACCGTAACTTAGGTACAAGCTGGCTCATTTGATTCCACACTTTCTCCTTTTTCTATTGTGTATCACGGATTTGTAATTTAAACCACCTCAGATACTATATCCTCTTGAAAATGAGAGTCGAGAACGACTTTAATCTCCACGACAATACATCTGTGAAGCACTTTAGCTACGGAGCTAACGTGATAGCATCGTGCTTAACTGCATATAGAAACAAAAGAAATAAACCCCTGACTGGAAGGATAGACAGAAAATCAACAATACTATTAAACCATGGACATGTAACTACACGGTTAATGCTTTCCAGCTTGGCGAAGCTTAACAATGCTGTTGCTAACGACGCCATTGAAGCTAACTTAGCAACGGGACCTCACAGAGCTATGATAAAAACATTAGCGCTCCACCTACGCCAGCCAGCCCTCATCTGCTCATCAACACCCGTGCTCACCTGCGTTCCAGCAATCGACGGAAGGACGAAGGACTTCACCCGATCATCCGTGCAGTCGGCGGCTAGCGTCGGCTAGCGCGTCTACTATCCAAGTCAAAGTCCTCCTGGTTGTGTTGCTACAGCCAGCCGCTAATACACCGATCCCACCTACAACTTTCTTTTTTGCAGTCTTCATTGTTCATTAAACAAATTGCAAAAGATTCACCAACACAGATGTCCAGAATACTGTGGAATTTTGAGATGAGTTTTTTGTATTGGATTCAATGGTGTCCGAATACTTCCGTTTAACTACTGACGTCACGCGCATACGTCATCATACATAGACGTTTTCAACCGGAAGTTTCGCGGGGAATTTAAAATTGCACTTTATAAGTTAACCCGGCCGTATTGGCATGTGTTGCAATGTTAAGATTTCATCATTGATATATAAACTATCAGACTGCGTGGTCGGTAGTAGTGGCTTTCAGTAGGACTTTAAGTGTGCGTTTTCATAGAACTTTCAGGAATTAAAAAAAAACATAACTGATTAGATGTTTGGCCTGATCCAGATAATATCTACTGTGCCAGTGTTTGTCAACATTTTTTGAGCTAAGGCACATTTTTGGCGTTGAAAAAATCCGGAGGCACACCACCAGCAGAAATCATTAAAAAACGAAAATCAGTTGACAGTAAAAAGTCGTCGTCGCAATTGTTGGATATGACTTTAAACCATAACCAAACATGCATCAATATAGCTCTTGTCTCAAAGTAGGTGTACTGTCACCACCTGTCACATCACACCCTGACTTATTTGGAGTTTTTCGCTGTTTTCCTGTGTGTAGTGTTTTAATTCTTGTCTTGCGCTCCTATTTTGGTGGCTTTTTTCTTTTTTTGGTATTTTCCTGTAGCAGTTTCATGTCTTTCTTTGAGCGATATTTCCTGCATCTGCTTTGTTTTAGCAATCAAGAATATTTCAGTTGTTTTTATCCTTCTTTGTGGGGACATAGTTGATTGTCATGTCATGTTCGGATGTACATTGTCTCTGCTCCACAGTAAGTCTTTGCTGTCGTCCAGCATTCTGTTTTTGTTTACTTTGTAGCCAGTGCAGTTTTAGTTTCGTTCTGCATAGCCTTCCCTAAGCTTGAGTTTGAGTTTGAGTTTATTTCGAACATGCAAGCATACAACATGATACATCACAATTTCCAGTTTCTCTTTTCAACATGTTCGAAAAAGAGTAGGAAGAAGCAGAGCTTATTTAATCCTACCCCTTTTCTTTACATAAAAGTTGCTAAAACTTTTTGTTCACTTCCTGTTCACAATTTATTCACAATAAACTCCATAAGTAATCACAATAAAAATAAATAAATAAATAATAGTAATAATTTAATAATAATAATTGGTGAAGTAAGTCATATTTCATATGATGAGATAAGTAAGATTACTTTGAGAAGGAATGAATGGGTGGATGAAATAAATTCAGAATGTTTGTCATGGTTCTTGTTCATTGTACTTTGTAAACACTTTAAGTTTGAAGAGTTTCTTGAAGTGGATCATATTAGTACATTGTTTGATTGCTTTGCTTAATCCATTCCATAATTTAATTCCACATACTGATATACTGAAGGTCTTAAGTGTTGTACCTGCGTACACATGTTTTAAATTACGTTTTTCTCTAAGATTATATTTCTCCTCTTTTTTTGAGAATAATTGTTGTATATTCTTGGGTAGCAGGTTATAGTTTGCTTTGTGCATACTTTTAGCTGTTTGCAAATTCACTACAAACTTCAATGCCTTTTCTTAGGGGCACTCGCCTTTTGTTTATTTTTGGTTTAAGCATTAGACACCTTTTTTTACCTGCACCCTGCCTCCCGACATCTACAAAGCAATTAGCTACCGGCTCCCACTTGCTGATATGGAAGAGTATTACACGGTTACTCTGCCGAGCTCTAGACAGCACCGACACTCAACAACAACACATCATTTGCAGACTGTAATTACTGGTTTGCAAAAAATATTTTTAACCCAAATAGGTGAAATTAGATCATCTCCCACGGCACACCAGACTGTATCTCACGGCACACTGGTGTGCCGCAGCACAGTGGTTGAAAAACACTGTACTAATCTACCTTATGTCTACGCTTCTGTGTGTTTTTATGGTAGTGACCTCGCCTACACCAACAGACACAAAGACAGTAGATGACTGCCTTCACTCCATTTCTTTCCTTCCGTTATACAGTCGTGGTCAAAAGTTGACATACACTTGTAAAGAACATAATGTCATGGCTGTCTGGAGTTTCCAATAATTTCTACAACTCTTATTTTTTTGTGATAGAGTGATTGGAGCACATACTTGTTGGTCACAAAAAATATTCATGAAGTTTGTTTTTTTTATGAATTTATTATGGGTCTACTGAAAATGTGACCAAATTTGCTGGGTCAAAAGTATACACACAGCAATGTTAATATTTGCTTACATGTCCATTGGCAAGTTTCACTGCAATAAGGCGCTTTTGGTAGCCATCCACAAGCTTTTGGTTGAATTTTTGACCATTCCTCTTGACAAAATTGGTGCAGTTCAGCTAAATGTGTTGGTTTTCTGACATGGACTTGTTTCTTCAGCATTGTCCACACGTTTAAGTCAGGACTTTGGGAAGGCCATTCTAAAACCTTAACTCTAGCCTGATTTAGCCATTCCTTTACTACTTTTGAGGTGTGTTTGGGGTCATTGTCCTGTTGGAACACCCAACTGCGCCCAAGACCCAACCTCCAGGCTGATGATTTTAGGTTGTCCTGAAGAATTTGGAGGTAATCCTCCTTTTTCATTGTCCCATTTAAAGCACCAGTTCCATTGGCAGCAAAACAGGCCCAGAGCATAATACTACCACCACCATACTTGACAGTAGGAATGGTGTTCCTGGGATTAAAGGCCTCACCTTTTCTCCTCCAAACATATTGCTGGGTATTGTGGCCAAACAGCTCAATTTTTGTTTCATCTGACAGCACATGGACAAAGATAAGACCTTCTGGAGGAAAGTTTTGTGGTCAGATGGAACAAAAAATTATATTTATGTTTTTTACCAGTGTATGTCAATTTTGACCACGACTGTAGAAAGCTCAAAAAGTTATGGGATGATTTTCATCAAACGTTCATGGAATTTAAGAAATGGGATCATGAACAAGACATTACATTTTGGGGGTGATCCGGATCACTGTCTGGATTCAGGAGTCTTTAAAACGTTTTTCTTTGTGTGCTTTTCTAGTCTGTTATGTACCATAGGGGTGGACAATGTGGCCTAAAATCTACATAGCGTCATATTGCAGACTTCTGCAACAACGATAAACATACCAATATATAATTTGGTATATGTAAATTATATTAAAACCATTTTAAAACGAGTTCCTAATTTGGCTGCTGAAATACGCGGTCACATAATGTGTAGTTCCTGGTTATATTATTTTGTCAAAACTATTTTTAATCTCAATGCTAATTTACTGGTAGTATCTGGTTACTTTCTGTTGTAACATGATTTACCTTAATTTCTGTTAAAATATGAAAAGCCCTTATTCTTCCGTCGTTTGGATACTCTACATTAGTTTTGGGTGAGTCTACAAATGTATGTATTGATCCAATAATACCCAGTAATTAAAGTATAGGGGCAGTATTGGTCATACCAATGCTGGTACTGATAGTTTAAATATTCAAAATCACTTTTAATCATAATTATAATCAGACAGAAACAGGGGTTATCAATTAAATATCTAAATTATTCCCTTATTCCGTTTTATTACATACTTTACAATTTTTGGAGCAAACGAAAAATGATAATAGTGCAAATTGCCTAAACATAAGCAAAAACTACTATTTAAATCATTTGGTTTTTGAATTTAAAATCCTCCTGTTTTGTGAACATTCATCCATCCATTTTGTATTGCACCCCGGAGGGAATAAGCGGTACAAAATGGATGGATGTCCCTCTCGGGGTCATGGAGGTGGCTGGAGCCTATCCCAGCTGCATTCCGGCAGAAGGCGGGATATACCCTGGACAAGATTTAAAATAAAATACAATACAAAAAATATTTTTTGCGATATAAACAAACACTGATCAAATCACTGTAGTGTTGACCATGCACTGATACCGAAAGGGACCAGTGGTAGAAAATGGATGGATGGATGATACTTGGTATCGTTTCCGCCCACACAGCTGTTTCACATTCAAGCGATCTTGCTTAGTGGTTAGTATATCCTTTTAGCTATTCCTCGTCCTCCCGTGATGATACTTTTTAAGAAATGGTGTTTATTTGCCGCTATGGAGGCGAGGATTACGGACTTAGAAGCGGTTTCGCACTATAAAGGGACGTTGGCAGCCAGCTCGCTCGCAAGGACGCTACATTGCATGGAGGATGCAGCCGTCAAATGCGGAACACAGTTAAATAAAGTTAAAGTTAAAGTTCCAATGATTGTCACACACACACTGGGTGTGGTGAGATTATCCTCTGCATTTGACCAATCCCCATGTTCACCCCCTGGGAGGTGAAGGGAGCAGTGAGCAGCAGCGTGCGCCGCACTCGGGGAATACTTTTGGTGATTTAACCCCCAATTCCAACCCTTGATGCTGAGAGCCAAGCAGAGAGGTAATGCCCTTTTGAGACACTAGGGATTTAGGGCTATATAAGTAAACATTGATTGATTGATTGATTGATTGATAATGAGTTCCGTTTTTTGTAGTCTTTGGTATGACTCGGCCGGGGATTGAACTACGACCTCCCAGTCTCAGGGCGGACACTCTAACCATGAGACCAATGAGCTGGTCACAACTATGAACTATCACGATATGCAGTATCAAAATCAACCAAATTAATATATTTTATATCGTATATAAATGTACCTTAGTTTATCATTTTAGCGTTTACTGTAGTTTAGATTTTCTGCTGTTATTTTTTTGTCTTCATATGTATGGTGTTGTTTGTGTCATGACCTGTAACACAGGTCTTGTTTTGGTTTTGTGGTGGTCCGTACTATGTTTAGTGTTTAGTTTGTGCCTTGCGCTCTTATTTTGTAGTTTCCGCTTTCTGTTACTCTTCTTGTGCAGCACCTTTACTTTGTCTGCCAGCGCACCTGTCCTTAGTTTGCTATTGTGTGTCAACTGTTACCGTCTTCCAGCATTCTGTTATTTACTTTGAAGCCTGTTCAGTTTTTTGGGGTTTTTTTTTGGTATTGCATAGCTTTCCCTCTGCTTCTTGTGCACTCCTAGCTGCCCAGTTCCTTTGTGTTTTTGTTTGAGCATTAAATACTATTTTTATTATTTTATTATTGTATCTATTTTTAAGTGTAAACTTTTTCTCACACCTTTTCAAGTATGTAAAAAAAATAAAAATAAAGTCTATTGCTCATTTTGGGTTTTTTTTCTTCGTTTTTTAATCTCCATTGTTTTCATTTTGTTATAATGGCTGTTAAAGGCCTACTGAAACCCACTACTACCGACCACGCAGTCTGATAGTTTATATATCAATGATGAAATCTTAACCTTGCAACACTTGCCAATACGGCCGGGTTAACTTATAAAGTGCAATTTTAAAGGCCTACTGAAACCCACTACTACCGACCACGCAGTCTGATAGTTTATATATCAATGATGAAATCTTAACATTATAACACATGCCAATACGGCCGGGTTAACTTATAAAGTGACATTTTAAATTTGCCGCTAAACTTCCGGTTCGAAACGCCTCTGAGGATGCCGTATGCGCGTGACGTAACCCGGGGAACACGGATATGCCTTCCACATTGAAGCCAATACGAAAAAGCTCTGTTTTCATTTCATAATTCCACAGTATTCTGGACATCTGTGTTCGTGAATCTGTTGCAATCATGTTCATTGCATTATGGAGAAAGAAGCTGAGCAAGCAAAGAAGAAAGTTGTCGGTGCGAAATGGACGTATTTTTCGAACGTAGTCAGCAACAACAGTACACAGCCGGCGCTTCTTTGTTTACATTCCCGAAAGATGCAGTCAAGATGGAAGAACTCGGATAACAGAGACTCTAACCAGGAGGACTTTTGACTTCGATACACAGACGCCTGTAGAGAACTGGGACAACACAGACTCTTACCAGGATTACTTTGATTTGGATGACAAAGACGCAGACGTGCTACTGTGAGTATGCAGCTTTGGCTTCTAAACATTTGATCGCTTGACCGTATGTGCGCAACTTTTTTTTGCGTGTGTACGTAACTTTTTTAAAATATATAAGCTTTATGAACCTTGGGTTAGGTGAACGGTCTTTTGGGCTGAGTGATTGTGTGTGTTGATCAGGTGTTTGAATTGTATTGGCGTGTTCTATGGAGCTAGGAGATAGCATAGGAGCTAGGAGCTAGCATAACAAACACGCAGGTGTTTTTATGCAGGATTAATTTGTGGCATATTAAATATAAGCCTGGTTGTGTTGTGGCTAATAGAGTAAATATATGTCTTGTGTTTATTTACTGTTTTAGTCATCCCCAGCTGAATACCAGGTACCGTGAGTATGCAGCCTTGGCTGCTAAACATTTGATAGCTTGACCGTACGTGCGCGTCACGTACGTAACTTTTTAAAAATATATGAGCTTTACGAACCTTGGGTTAGGTGAACGGTCTTTTGGGCTGAGTGATTGTGTGTGTTGATCAGGTGTTTGAATTGTATTGGCGTGTTCTATGGAGCTAGGAGCCAGCAGAGGAGCTAGGAGCTAGCATAACAAACACGCAGGTGTTTTTATGCAGGATTAATTTGTGGCATATTAAATATAAGCCTGGTTGTGTTGTGGCTAATAGAGTATATATATATATATATATATATGTCTTGTGTTTATTTACTGTTGTAGTCATTCCTAGCTGAATATCAGGTACCGTGAGTATGCAGCCTTGGCTGCTAAACATTTGATAGCTTGACCGTATGTGCGCGTCACGTACGTAACTTTTTAAAAATATATAAGCTTTATGAACCTTGGGTTAGGTGAACGGTCTTTTGGGCTGAGTGATTGTGTGTGTTGATCAGGTGTTTGAATTGTATTGGCGTGTTCTATGGAGCTAGGAGCTAGCATAGGAGCTAGCATAACAAACACGCAGGTGTTTTTATGCAGGATTAATTTGTGGCATATTAAATATAAGCCTGGTTGTGTTGTGGCTAATAGAGTATATATATGTCTTGTGTTTATTTACTGTTGTAGTCATTCCCAGCTGAATATCAGGTCACCCCCGGCTCTCACAGCATCTTCCCTATCTGAATAGCTTCAACTCCCCACTAGTCCTTCACTTGCACTTTACTCATCCACAAATCTTTCATCCTCGCTCAAATTAATGGGGAAATTGTCGCTTTCTCGGTCCGAATCTCTCTCACTTCATGCGGCCATCATTGTAAACAATAGGGAACTTTGCGTATATGTTCAACTGACTACGTCACGCTACTTCCGGTAGGGGCAAGCCTTTTTTTTTATCAGATACCAAAAGTTGCAATCTTTGTTGTCGTTGTTCTATACTAAATCCTTTCAGCAAAAATATGGCAATATCGCAAAATGATCAAGTATGACACATAGAATAGATCTGCTATCCCCGTTTAAATAAAAAAAAATCATTTCATTAGGCCTTTAAATTTCCCGCCACACTTCCGGTTGAAAACGTCTATGTATGATGACGTATGCGCGTGCCATTGATGGTTGAAACGGAAGTATTGGGACACATTGTATCCCAATACAAACAGCTCTGTTTTCATCGAAAAATTCCACAGTATTCTGGACATCTGTGTTGGTGAATCTTTTGCAATTGGTTTAATGAACAATGAAGACTGCAAAGAAGAAATCTGTAGGTGGGATCAGTGTATTAGCGGCTGGCTGCAGCAACACAACCAGGAGGACTTTGACTTGGATAGCAGACGCGCTATCCGGCGCTAGCCGCCGACCGCATCGATGATCGGGTGAAGTCCTTCGTCGCGCCGTCGATCGCTGTAACGCAGGTGAGCACGGGTGTTGATGAGCAGATGAGGGCTGGCGTAGGTGGAGCGCTAATGTTTTTATCATAGCTCTGACGAGGTCCCGTAGTTAAGTTAGCTTCAATGGCGTCGTTAGCAATAGCATTGCTAGGCTTCGACAGGCGGCACAGCATTAACCGTGTAGTTACAGGTCCAGTGTTTGGTTCGGTGTCTCCTGATAGTAGTATTGTTGATTGTCTGTCTATCCTTCCAGTCAGGGGTTTATTTCTTTTGTTTCTATCTGCATTTAACACGCGAAGTCCCAGAGAAGGGTCAATTGACATTTTTACCTAGAAAACACACAAGAGGGTCATTTGACCCCTAGTCCCCCCTGTGGACACTCCTTTTGTTATGAAAATGTGGCTGTTAGTGGCACACGGCAGGGGGCCACTTGAGCCTGTGTGGGGGAGGGGACCTTACAGCTCAAGCTTTAGTTCTGAGGTAGGTTGTGTGTGTTTTTGCAAGGATCAACAGAATGAAGGGATCAACACTCTGACATTTATTGTTAAAAAAAATACAAAACAAAACATATTTACAAAGAATGAAAAAGCAACTGTTTTCCCAGTTTTGGTGTGGAGGGTTGTTGCAGAAGCAATTGTTATTTTTGTGTGCCAAAAATAGTTTAAAAAAAAAAATTTACAAAGAAAAAAGCATATTTACAAAGAATGAAAAACCATGTCCATGTAAACGTGACTGACATACATTTGAGCAGTCACTCACAATCCTGGCACTGCCATTGCTCCTTTCGGCATTTCCCACATGTATAATTTTTCTGTCTACCTAGACAAACTGCCCCTAACAGCCTCATTACCATAACAAAATGAGTGATTAGTGTATTCGGGAAAAGCGTCGGGCCAAATGACCCCTCTCTGGGTCTTCTAGGTAGACAGAAAAATGCTGGGACTTCTAGTGTTAAGCACGATGCTATCACGTTAGCTCCGTAGCTAAAGAGCTTCGCCGATGTATTGTCGTGGAGATAAAAGTCACTGTGAATGTCCATTTCGCGTTCTCGACTCTCATTTTCAAGAGGATATAGTATCCGAGGTGGTTTAAAATACAAATCCGTGATTCACAATAGAAAAAGGAGAAAGTGTGGAATCCAATGAACCCTTGTACCTAAGTTACGGTCAGAGCGAAAAAATATACGTCCTGCACTGCACTCTAGTCCTTCACTCTCACGTTCCTCATCCACGAATCTTTCATCCTCGCGCAAATTAATGGGGTAATCGTCGCTTTCTCGGTCCGAATCGCTCTCGCTGCATTGTAAACAATGGGGAAATGTGAGGAGCCTTTCAACCTGTGACGTCACGCTACTTCCGGTACAGGCAAGGCTTTTTTATCAGCGACCAAAAGTTGGGAACTTTATCGTCGATGTTCTCTACTAAATCCTTTCAGCAAAAATATGGCAATATCGCGAAATGATCAAGTATGACACATGGAATGGATCTGCTATCCCCGTTTAAAAATCATTTCAGTAGGCCTTTAAGGCTATAGCACTGTATTGGATCAGGCTTGATCTTGTTTGTTTGCATATTTGAAATAAAAATATATCATTGTCAATATCATATAAAAATGTTCAATAAATACTATTTTTATCTGCACGCTGTCTCCTGCTGCCTTCTGCATCCTGGGATCACGACAAATGTTGCCATCATGCGACCCAAGCATCACAGTTTGACATGCGTCTGTCACTGATTACCGATGACACTGGTTATGGTTACGGTGTCAGTTAATTGCGAACATGCATGTGATTACAATATGATACATGACGTCGTTAGAGTTACTCTTTACAGCATGTCCGAAAATACATCGGGGAAAAAGTAGAGATTATTACTGAATGTCTGAAGTGTGTCACTTGAAAGATGGAATGTAAAACCGGCACAGTAGGCACAGAACTCCACAAAGGCTGAACTGTGTTTTGAGTTTGTCTATCCATCTTCAAGCAGGCCAGGGGGAGTCCATGGTGGGAGGGGAACAATTTCATTCCGACTCAAACCGCAAAAAGGCAAAAATAAATTCACAACTCTCCCAGTTTCCTGACAACAATGGCAACAGTATAGTACGTCTTACTTGTACGTCTTACAGACTGCAGACTTCCCCCCCAGGACCACACAATGGTGTAAAAAAACAACCTAATGTATTATTTATGTGTCTGTTTCGTTGTTTGCATACATCTCATGGAAATACTTCACAGGGCTGCGTTAGTGGACCAAGATGTTATCAGGTTGTATAGAGTTGTGCGGTATGCCATATTAATGATAACTTTTGATACTATTACTGACCTGTCTCCGCTCGGGATGGTCTCCTGCTGGCCCCACTATGGACTGGACTCTCACTATTACGTTAGATACTCTATGGACTGGACTCTCACTATTATGTTAGATCCACTATGGACTGGACTCTCACTATTATGTTAGATCCACTATGGACTGGACTCTCACACTATTAACTAGATCCACTATGCACTGGACTCTCACACTATTATGTTAGATCCACTATGGACTGGACTCTCACTATTATGTTAGATCCACTATGGACTGGACTCTCACAATATTATGCTAGATCCACTATGGACTGGACTCTCACACTATTATGTTAGATCCACTATGGACTGGACTCTCACTATTATGTTAGATCCACTATGGACTGGACTCTCACTATTATGTTAGATCCACTATGGACTGGACTCTCACAATATTATGCTAGATCCACTATGGACTGGACTCTCACAATATTATGCTAGATCCACTATGGACTGGACTCTCACACTATTATGTTAGATCCACTATGGACTAGACTCTCACTATTATGTTAGATCCACTATGGACTGGACTCTCACACTATTATTTTAGATCCACTATGGACTGGACTCTCACACTATTATGTTAGATCCACTATGGACTAGACTCTCACTATTATGTTAGATCCACTATGGACTGGAATCTCACAATATAATGCTAGATCCGCTCAACGTCCATTGCACCGGTCGCCCTAGGGGGGGGGGGGGTTCCCCACATCTGCGGTCCTCTCCAAGGTTTCTCATTGTCCCATTGGGTTGAGTTTTTCCTTGCCCTGATGTGGGATCTGAACCGAGGATGTCGTTGTGGCTCGTGCAGCCCTTTGAGACACTTGTGGTTTAGGGCTATATAAATAAACATTGAAACTTTGATTACTGAATCCTGACAATGCATGTAAATTGACATTCTTGATTGACACAAATTTGACAGACAAGCGAACAAACGTGTCCTCAACGCATTGTATCATTCTCGCGAGCAAGCTAGCCGCCGACGTCGCTCATCAGCGCAAAGCCGCTTCTAAGTCCGTAATCCTCGCCTCCATGGCGGCAAATAAACTAAGGTTTTAAAAATTGTTTTTACAAGAAACATTATTGCTGGAGGACGAGGAATCGTTAAACATGCTTCACTACGAATCATAGGAGGATATGCTAACCACTAACAGCTTATCTGGACCTTTCGAATGTTGTCAGAGGTGGGCGGATCGATACAACTATTGTTAGTAATGATACCAGGTATAGTAACAGTGTATTGTCGATATTACAGTGGTTTAGGGTTGTACGGTATACCGCAATACGAATGAATCATATTAGGTACTATACCGCCTCTGACTATACCGCCCCCGTCGTCGTCACGTCGTGTCATTGCTGGTTGACGAGCATGTTCGGCGGCACGCAATGACGGAGTACTTACAAGCAGACAGTGTGTAGACAGAAAAGGGAGAACGGACGCATTTTGGCTTAAAAACTAACGATAAAGGTGAAGTTATAACACTGAAACGCCCTCAGGAAGAGGTGCTTTAAGACATGGCTAGCCAGCTAGCGGCTAAAGTCCAGCCCCAGTCGGCAGTGTTGTAGCTACTTCTAAATCACTAATCCTCGCCTCCATGGCGACAAATAAAGTAAGTTTCTTACAAGTATCATCCCTGCAGGACGAGGAATAGCTAAACATGCTTCACTACACACCGTAGCTCACCGGCGTCAAAATGTAAACAAACACCATTGGTGGATCTACACCTAATATCCACTATAATGATACCAAATACAGTAGCGTATCTTGTCGATATTTTTTGGCAACAAGTATGTGCTCCAATCACTCTATCACAAAACAATAAGAGTCGTAGAAATTATTGGAAACTCAGGACAACCATGACATTATGTTCTTTACAAGTGTATGTGAACTTTTGACCACGACTGTATTGTTATCACACTGCAATATATGATTTTAGGCTGCATCACCCGTCCCTATAAAATATCTGGAATCGGACTTGTTTTATCGAGTGTTGTGTAAACAGGCATGTGATTTTTCCGTCTAAAGTCGGAATTCCGTCTTTTTTAATCTCGGGGGGAAAAAAAAAAAAAATCTCCCGTTTTTCCGTTTTTTTTCCGACCCTAAATCAAGATTCGAGACGTAGTTTATATTACGCCGTAGTTGATTGGTCGATATGTTCCTTGTGACCAATCAGGACATCTGTTATGAATGATGACGTTAATAACGTCATCATTCATAATGGTTACTACGGCCATTTTCCATATGTAAACAATGTCGGTTCTCGAGAGAAAGGACGCTTTACGAGTAAAATAAATTGATAAACATGTCAAAAATAAGTTCCGACGGGACTGGATGGAAAGGGAAATCACTGATACTGTTGGGAAGAAGGAAGTTACGACTTTGTTCGGTGATTTTATTCGGAAAATCGATCGTCCCGGAAAGGTTTTGTGCACGTGGTGTCATGATAATATTGACTATGGATCACGAGGTTTCAAGGCTTTGGAAGTACATGCGAAACGCCAAAAACATATGAAACAACTTGAAGCAAAGAAAACAAACTTTTCACTAGCTGGTACTTTTGGATGTCAACCGAAAGTGAGCAAACCTTACGGACTTCATCTTTTGTTTACATCGACAACTGTCGTAGACATGGAGAGGAAAGATCCACCCACGTCAGTTTCAGACAGGGTTGTTAATAATGAGGTAAGCTAAAAAATATTTGCTTGCGAAATACGCATGTTTGTTTTAAATATTAACCAATTATTGCTTTGCGAAATATAAATGGGTTTTTCTAAAAATAAAAAGCCACGTGAAAATATATTATGAAATTACAGAAATTCAAAGAGTCGCATTATTGATTCCAGTTAACAATTTATTTGAAATAAATTTGCATATAATACTATTTTGTAATATTAAGTTCTTATGTAGTCTCTTGAAACTATTTTCAGTGGTGTAACAATCTTGGAGGTAAATATTTTCACACTTGTTTCATGCAATATGTCAGTGTCCTCACATTATTATTATTTCCTATTTTCAAATATGAGTAAACAATACTAAACATGTTTAATTATTTTCATAAATGTATATCCTATTTTGGCGAAAAGAATAAAATGTTTACATTACATGAACTGAAGTAATGTGGTAATACTGTAAATAAACTGTAGATAATAACACCGATCGATGTGACACCTGTGGATGTGAAATGAACACAAGATGTAAATATTAGTGACTAAATACTGTTGGGACTGAACCATATACAGTGATTCATTATTATAATTGGGTTATGTATGTTCTATTAATGATGTTTTCATGTCTTTAAACACTAAAATATTTTCTTCAAATGGTGCTGTCTTTGTTCATTTTAGCATGTTAAATTGGTGAAAAACCAAGAGCTTCGGACCTGGCTGGGGGCCTTCGTCCCCCAGACCCCCGGAAATTTGTTCAGTCTTTTTCATTGTGGTCAAATCACATGCCTGGTAAAACAATGTAAATGTAAAGGTTTTGCTGAGATTGCATATATATATATATCGAATATACTCGATATATCGAATATACTCGATATATCGCAGGTTTGTCTCTGTGCGATATAGAAAATGACTATATCGTGATATTCGAGTATACGTTCTCACGCAGTTGCTTTTAGCTGCGGGCATTACACTGCATGTGTTTCCCACTCTTTCTTGTCTCTCCTTCTCACAGAGACTTAAAACAAGCGCACCTTCTTACATACGTCACATACGTCAGGTGTGCAACGCCATACGCCCTCGCGGATCATACAGGTAGCGACATGGTAACGTTAGCTGTGATGCTAATGGTGCGGTGCGAGTGGTAATACGAGAGAGGGAAGGTGCGAATCTGGTAACAAATGAAGGAAGAATTAATTTCCAAGAAAAACAGCAGGGGGTCCATCGTCTGGCGGTGGTTTGGCTTCAAGCGGGAAGATGTCGAACAATTATGCGGCAAAAGCGTTGCTACAAAAAGTAGCACCATTGCTAATGTAGCATCATTTGAAAAGTCACCCGCGAGAGAATGAGTGCTTGAAATTCCGCAATGTCAACATCTCCGTTCGGTGCCACACCAACAAAATGCCGAAGCAACAATTTCCTGTTTAACACCGTATGAAAAAAATAGTCAACAACAGAAGGAGATGACGTCCGCAGGAACCTACCACATAGTGAAGGATATACACTATTTGATTTCCTATTATGCAGCTCATTTTTATTTGACAGTTATTGAAATATCTTGTGTGACATCATGCAAAAAAGTGCACTTTATTTCTTTTTAAACTATTGTAGTGACGTTCTCTACAAAAAGTGCACTTTAATTTAGTGTTGTTTTGATATGTCATCTTAGTGACATCATGCACAAAAGTGCACTCATAGCTTGTTTTAAAATGTCTCTGACAATCTTGCACTTTCTGTTTTGAAATGACATGAATGTTTGTGCCACTGCTTAATAACTGTTTAATCAGTGTTTCCCACACATTCATTTATTTGTGGCGGCCCGCCACGAAAGAATTACGTCCGCCACAAATAAAAAAATAAAAATACATTTATTTTTGTATTTTTATTTTTTTATTTTTTTATTTTTTGTCCTGTCCAGCTTCTCAGGCAAATCATATAGTTGATGTAGATGCCCATATAGGCTGTTCAGATTTACTTTACAAAAGAGAAGTGTAGGATACTTCTCTTGTTGCCTTATTTGTATTTGACCACTACTGTTTTCTGTTTATTTGTTACTGACTGTGGCAGGACACCTCTGCCTCTGTTTCACTTTATGTTGCTGGTAAATAATATGGTTGTAGTAGTAGGCTAAAGTTAAATTATTTAGTATGCACTAATTAAAGGGGCAGAGCTTTAAGAGACATTTTAGCTTTTATATTTTATAAGATATATTTTTTGTAAGAACCACAATTAATAAATATATTTCAGTGAATAACTTATTGTTCAAATCTGTGTATAAATATGTACATAAAGTGTTGTAATTATATTGTACAATGGATAGATGGATGGACGTTTAAAACAAAACTGTTATTATTAATTAGTAAATATAAATGTTTTGAGCCTTTTTAGAGAAAATCATATCATACTAGTAAATTATGCAAATTAATCGATGATGTCATGGTGACCACGCCCATAGCCACGCCCCCACCGCCACAGGTATCATGGCAGTTTATGGAAACACTGGTTTAATAAATACAGTTTTGGTCAATTGACTTAGTTGTGATTTCCCTCTCACACACATAGAATCATCATACTGCTGTGATTATATGCATCAAGTGTTCATTCAAGGCTAATGCAAAATATCGAGATATATATGGTGTATCGTGACATGGCCTAAAAAATATTGAGATATTAATAAAAGGCCATATCGCCCAGCCCTAGCATGAAAGCAAACAGTCAAAGAAAATGAAAACCTTGTTATTCTTACGCTGCTTACCACGTAATGTATCAGTGTACACTACCGTTCAAAAGTTTGGGGTCACATTGAAATGTCCTTATTTTTGATGGAAAAGCACTGTACTTTTCAGTGAAGATAACTTTAAACTAGTCTTAACTTTAAAGAAATACACTTTATACATTGCTAATGTGGTAAATGACTATTCTAGCTGCAAATGTCTGGTTTTTGGTGCAATATCTACATAGGTGTATAGAGGCCCATTTCCAGAAACTATCACTCCAGTGTTCTAATGGTACAATGTGTTTGCTCATTGGCTCAGAAGGCAAATTGATAATTAGAAAACCCTTGTGCAATCATGTTCACACATCTGAAAACAGTTTAGCTCGTTACAGAAGCTACAAAACGGACCTTCCTTTGAGCAGATTGAGTTTCTGGAGCATCACATTTGTGGGGTCAATTAAACGCTCAAAATGGCCAGAAAAAGAGAACTTTCATCTGAAACTCGACAGTCTATTCTTGTTCTTAGAAATGAAGGCTATTCCACAAAATTGTTTGGGTGACCCCAAACTTTTGAACGGTAGTGTAAATCTAAGAAGAGACTTCAAAAGACAATGTCTAGTTCATGGAAGTGTTTCATCAAGGAGGCTTTAATTTGCACATGTGCCCGCTAATGTGTGCTGCCTGTCGCTCTTCTTCCGCACTTTCCATGTGTTTTAGAATGACGGCTCTAATGACGGGGAATGTAATGAGTGGTAATTGCCTGCACTAACCACGCCGCTATCGCGAGCCTTTATTGTTCTTTATTGGACATCGTTTACGCCCTGATAGCGCACTCTGCTAAATTAGGCTCGATGCAAATCTTTTGTTAATGTGCGCTATGTGAGCGCCGTGTGTTTAGGCTCGTCTCGGTGTGGCTATTAAACCCCAAAACTCACAGAGAGTTGCACGAGGCCAACAACTATCATTAAAGCAGCTAATTAGATGATTCAAATCCTGGTGCCTGGTCTCGACAGAATGATGGCTTCTCTGTGTACCAGCTGCCCTAGTTTTTTTTGTGTTAATACCACAACTGCGCTTATCCTTCCTGGAAAGAAAAAAAAAGAGGACACGTTTTTACCCATGATGCATCACGATTTGGCCTTCGTATGACCCCAACCGCCATGATGCCCGTGGTCAGTTTTGACCAATCAGAACTGGAAGTTGATGTCGAAGGCTTGCTAGTGGTTGACGGACTGACCCCGATGATCTGATTGGACCAAGTTGGCGCAAACATAAAATTAAAAAAAAAGCCCTACTTTTCGCAATTTTCTCTTGTTTTACCGAAAGAAAACCCCACAACTGTCCCACTGTTTTTGCCTCATACTCACCAAAACACAATTTGACTCTTGCTTTTGTTTTTCGTGACAACTGGAGGCGACTACTGCTTGCGGGTCAACGTCAACGCTGGGAAGTGACAAATCCCCCGCCTAAAAATGTCCTCTCGGGCGTCCAAACCCACGGAGCTGTGAAGGCCAGAAGAATGTTGGCACATTAGCCGTCGTCCCCTGTGGCCGCACCTTTGTTTGGCTGCCACTTGACATTAGGCTGCCTTTCTTCGGCCTTGTTAGAGGTCCTCAGCTGGGTCAAGGGTTAAAGCGGGACACCTGACGATGAAAATGCGTGACGAGTTTCAGTTTGAACATCTATTTTTCAAGTCATTAATCAGAATCAGAAATAATCTCTGAGGGGAAATTAAGATTTTCAGCACAATCCCATTCAAGAGACAGAACAGGATCGCTGACGGGTCTGCCAATTTCCGACGCCCCTTACAAAAAAAGGTGAGAAACAGGTAAACATTGGGGGTGGGAGAGGAATCAGTCTAAGGCCCCGTTTACACTAAGCCGGATAAGGTTATCCGGGGTAAATCCCACCTAAATTTATCCATGTCCACACACAACAATGCCACCGTTTAAGACCCCCTCCCCCTTCCGTCCGCCGGCGCAACGCGACCTAGTGTGTGAATGTGTGAATGTGGAAAATAGTGTCAAAGCGCTTTGAGTTCCTTACCTTACCATGTAGTACGCATGCGCGGAAAATGTGCACGTCATAGTCACCTCCAGTGTTGCTTTGTGTGCAAGTTCTTAAATGTAACGTATCTGAACAATATCCAGTGTTGTGGTATTTCTATTAACTGGAATCCAGTGTGCTGTGGGGCCCTATTGTAGTGAATCACACCTGAGCCATCATAAATTAACTTTCACTCTCACGTTCCTCATCCACAAATCTTTCATCCTCGCTCAAATTAATGGGGTAGTCGTCGCTTTCTCGGTCCGAATCGCTCTCGCTGCTGGTGTAAACAATGGGGAAATGTGAGGAGCCCTTCAACCTGCGACGTCACGCTACTTCCGCTACAGGCAAGGCTTTTTTTATCAGCGACCAAAAGTTGCGAACTTTATCATTGATGTTCTCTACTAAATCCTTTCAGCAAAAATATGGCAATATCACGAAATGATCAAGTATGACACATAGAATGGATCTGCTATCCCCGTTTGAGTAAAAAACATTCATTTCAGTAGGCCTTTAATCAAATCTTTATTAGACACGTAAACAAAGTGATAAAGAACATTATACATCAATCAAACTAGGGATCTACATATCTGGTCAGGACACTCCTCACTCTTTTACCTTCACCTTCATTGTCCATTCCTTTTTTATGATAAATGATAAATGGGTTATACTTGTATAGCATAGCGGAGGACAGAGTTAAACAACTTGCACTGAGCCTAGTCTATAAAATCCGCTACACCTCCCTGATACCGAAGTACATGTCAAACTACTTCCTTAACGTAAATGACCGCCATAACCACAACACCAGGGGGTGCTCCACTAACCACGTTAAACCCAGATTCCGAACTAACAAAGGTCTTAACTCATTCTCTTTCTATGTCACATCAATGTGGAATGCGCTCCCAACAGGTATAAAAGAAAGGGCATCTCTATCCTCCTTCAAAACCGCAATAAAAGTTCACCTCCAGGCAGCTACAACCCTAAACTAACACCCTCCCCGGATTGCTAATAATCAAATGTAAACAATCAAATGCAGATACTTTTTCTTTTTCTTATGCCTTCTGATCTCTCTCTCTCTCTCTCTCTCTCTCTCTCTCTCTCTCTCTATGTCCACCCCCCCCCCCACCCTCCACACCCCTGATTGTAAATAATGTAAATAATTCAATGTGATTATCTTGTGTGATGACTCTATTATGATGATAGTATATATGATAGTATATATCTGTATCATGAATCAATTTAAGTGGACCCCGACTTAAACAAGTTGAAAAATGTATTCGGGTGTTACCATTTAGTGGTCAATTGTACGGAATATGTACTTCACTGTGCAACTTACTAATAAAAGTCTCAATCAATCAATCAATCAAAAGCACTTTTCTACCTTTGCGCTTTGACAGTATTTCCACATTCACCCATTCACACTTTTGGTGACTTTATATTCTCTGGACCTAGACGTTGAGTCCGCGACATTCATGGCGGACAATAACTGATACAGTCTGCTTTGCCAGTCCAAATGCATTCGCCGATTTCCTCAACAGCCAGGTAATACAAAGCACACACTATCTTTTTTATCACACCCACGAGAGCTCGCATTTTCGTTGTCTCTCCTTCGACAAATGGACAAAGTTTTTCGCTAAGTAGCATCACAGCTGACCCGGACATTGGAAAGTTCTCCTGTCGTCTGAGAAGTGTTGTATCCCAAATAGCTGCAATCGCTTTCTCTTAGGGCAGGGGTGTCCAAAGTGCGGCCCGCAGGTAATTTTTTAACGGCCCCACGACACATTCTAAAAATACAATAAAAAAATAAACAAAACATGATAAGTGGTATAAAAGAGCAAACAGGTGAAATGTAACAAGAACATGTTGCAATGTTGACTCTAACAACGCAAAGCTGCCATGCAGGCTGTTTCTTTCTTTAAAAAATAATAATGAATCAAAATCAATGTCATTATGAATTATTGACCTTTTCAAGGCTCCAATTACGTCACATTAAATATTCCACTTTGAGATATTTTGGGGGAAAATGTTGCATATTTTGTGTTTGCCATATAAAAAACTACGTTTTTTGTTTTTTTAAAGAAGGGCCTAAAACGAACAAACAAAACATAAACAACAATAAAACTTATAATTGACGGATAGATCTGAAGTTGATCTCGAGATTATTGTGTTGAAAATAAAAAAAAGTATAATTTATTTTTTAACACTTTAATGAGTCTGACCCTTTTGGATCCCCAATCATTTTAGTGGGAATTTTGTTTTTAAGTGTCATTGCTCAAAAAAATAATAATTAATTAAAATCAATGTTGTTATGAGTTATTGACCTTTTTAAGGCTCCAATTATTATATAATCTAAAATATTCCACTTAAAATTTTTATTGGGTGAAAATATTGCATATTTTGTGTTTTTTCCATAAAAAACTGGATTTTTTTTTGGACAAAAAGACCACACAACTTAAATCTTTAACAACGTTATATTGACAGATAGACCTAATGTTGATCTCGAGATTTAAACCTCGAATAATAATAACAATACTAATAATAATACTAAATAACAATTTTTTTATATTTTTTTGCCAAAACCCTTTGGGGTTCCCGGGATCAAGCCTGAGTGGAGGCCTGAATGTATATTTTTTATACATATATTGTATTGGTTTTTTGAAATAAAAAAATATCAAAATGGTCCCCGCTTGCTTTGATTTTTCAGTGTGCGGCCCTTAGTGGAAAAAGTTTGGACACCCCTGTCTTAGGGTATTCATGTGTGATTTCCACAAGCGTCTGTACATGTAGAAGAAGGTGAAACACGGGCATGTCTGGATGACTCACCTCCATATTTCCAGTGGTTAGCTCCGAGCTACGAAACCGCTTTATTACGAAGCTGGCTGTGGGCTGTCACTTCCTGTTTTGGGGGCGGTCTTTCTGGCGTCACTTCCTCTCCGAACTCACTTTGTAAACGATCAATGAGTCCATACAAAGCTAAGTACTGGAGATTCAAGAAATACACGGCGCACTTACCCGTGTAAAAATTTGTCCGAGGAGGGGAACCTTAAACGATGGTTTAGTGTGGCTGAAACGGGGCTTAGGCTAAATAATTATTCGTTTAAGGGGTTAAACGATTTGGTGTAGACATGGCCTATGCCTGGGCCCCTGGAGAGGGGGTCCAGAGGGAAACATCAAAGAACACAAAAGCCATTGCTCAATTGAGGAGATACGTTATTTGGGCTGTACTCTAGTTACAAATCCAAACTACGCTCTAAAGTCCAGCCCACGTGCTTCCTCTATTTATTTGGGAGGTCCCTGGTTACATCACTGAGGCTGTCGCTGAGGGAAGGGGGTTAATCTCGACAGCTCCAGTTAGACACAATATATGATTATACAAAAATGCCAATGTGCTGACAGTCGTGATATCGCCCTGTCTCTGCTCTGTCTGCGTCACGGCGGTGTTCGGCCTTGGCAGTCAGCAGGCCGTGCCTGGACACAGACACTGATACCAGACTGGCTTGCAATCTTTGGATTTGCAAGTCGTCTCTTTGCACAGATAGAGAAGTACTACTTCAACACAATTGATAATAACTATAGCAACGGCCCTTAAGCATAAAAGTTGTGTGATAATTTATACATAATTATTCTAACAGTGGAGTCGGCTCTCTTGGTTGCTTTGTTGGGTCTGCTCCTGTCTCTGGCCATGCAGAGGCCACCACAGTGTGTATATATATATTTTTAGGGACCACAATGTCCCTTTGGGACAGAGGACCCTATTGTTATTGTAACGTTTTATTCTTTATTATTATACCGCCGCCTCTTTGAGCTGTAATTTGACATCCTTAACATCCTTCAAAACTCACCAAATTGGACACACACATCAGGACTGGCAAAAATTGCGATCTAATCAAAAAAACCAAACCCTAAAACTTAAAAATTGCGCTCTAGCGCTCCCTAGGAAAAAACACAGACAAAACTGCTTGTAACTTCCGGTAGGAATGTCGTAGAGACATGAAACAAAAACCTCTATGTAGGTCTCACTTAGACCTAGATTTCATACACTGACATCTTTCAGCAAAAATCAACAGGAAGTTGGCAATTCCCCCTTCAAAACAAACGTTTAGTAAAAACAGTCTCTTTTGCCTCTTTGAGCCGTAATTTGACCCCCTTAAAATGCTTCAAAACTCACCAAACTGGACACACACATCAGGACTGGCGAAAATTACGATCTAATAAAAAAATCAAACCCCAAAACTCAAAATTGCGCTCTAGCGCCCCCTAGGAATAAAACACAGACAAAACTGCCTGCAACTTCCAGTAGGAATGTCATAGAGACATGGAACAAAAACCTCTATGTAGGTCTTATTTAGACCTACATTTCATATATTGACAACCCCCAGAAAAAATCAACAGGAAGTTTGCAATTCCCCCTTCAAAACAAAAGTTTTGTTAAAACCGGTCACCTTTTTTCAAACATTATCTCCTCTAAGCGCGTTTGTCGTGTCGGCTTCAAACTAGCACAGGAGAGAGATTGAACCCTTCTGATTAAAAGTTGACGAAAGAGTTTTAATTATTGCTCCGGTTTGGATTTTATGTGCTGTCAAAGTTGGTCCCGTCCATCGCTGCTTGCAGCTTAAATATTTTTTTTATTGTTGTTGTTTTACTTTTGTGGCTGTGTGTAGAAATGACTGCTTGCATTAGCTCCGCTCTTTTAATGTCTTTAATGTCCTTTGTGTTCTTTGATGTTTCCCCTCTGGCACACGTGTTCATATAAATCCGACAATAAAATGTTGTGCTTTTGATTATTAATTACTAAAAAGTCCTTGTAAAACTCTCTTTTCAATGCCGCCGTCTCTTATTTATTTATTTTCCGCCTCAAACTTCCTCAACCATGCTGGACTGTTTAACTCGCCGTAAATCAAGGACAGCAGGGAGGACAAGGTATGATTGCTTTCCCACCCAGGAAGTAATCACAGCGGAGCTGCCAGCGCTCTGATTAAGACTGATAAATATCGACGAGCAGTTAATGAGATGTCAGGCAGGAACAAGGCCCTTACCGTCATGCCTACCGATGGCACCAATGGAGAGGAAAAATGACCTCGGATTGGCAATGTCACTGTCGTCTTTTAGAAGTGTGACGTGCACGCTCTTCACTCTCCTTGACTTGGTTGGCAAGGAGATTGATAACGCCGACGGAAAATATAAATGGGAATATTCATAGTTTGCATATCACTCGTTGAAATACTTGAGACTTCATACTATACTTTAAAGTGGGACTGCACCATTTTTGGGGGGAATTTTGCAAATCATTCATAATTCCTATATAAGACAAATACTGTCCCGATACCAATATTTGGTATTGGTACCAAAATGTATTTTGGTACTTTTCTAAATAAAGGGGACCACAAAAAATTGCATTATTGGCTTTATTTTTAACAAAAAGTCTTATGGTAAATTAAACATATGTTTCTTTTTGCAAGTTTGTCCTTAAATAAAATAGTGAACATACAAGACAACTTGTCTTTTATTAGTAAGTAAACAAACAAAGACTCCTAATTTAGCTACTGACATATGCAGTAACATATTGTGTCATTTATCATTCTATTATTTTGTCAACATTATTAAAGACAAGTGGTAGAAAATGAATTATTAATCCACTTGTTCATTTACTGTTAATATCTGCTTACTTTCTCCTAACATGTTATATCTACACTTCCTTTAAAATGTAATAATCCCTTATTCTTCTCTCCTTTGATACTTTACATTAGTTTTGGATGATACCACAAATTTGGGTATCAATCTGATACCAAGTCATTACAGGATCATACATTGGTCATATTCAAAGTCCTCATGTGTCCAGGGACATATTTTCTGAGTTTATAAACATAATATACATTTTTAAAAAAACGAAAAAAAGATTTTGTGATGCTTAAAAATATTGATGTAATCATAGTGGTATCGACTAGATACGCTCCTGTACTTGGTATCATTACAGTGGATGTTAGGTGCAGATCCACTAATGGCATTTGTTTACAGTAAGTGATTGTTTTATTATCATTGTAGTTTTTATATCTTGATTAGCACTTAGCAATACGGCTACATAATACTTTGTATGTCACTAAAGCTGAATCTTTTTAGCACACAGCCTCTAAAATGTGTAGCTCATGCTCCGTATATTCAGGCTGAAATATATAACATAAATATGACCGTATATTCAAAGGAATATACAAAATGTTGGTGTTGTTTACTTGAGTCATATTGCCCTTAAAGTGCGGTCTACACGTATCTCTTATGTTTGACTGCCATCTACTAGTCACACTTATCATTACACTATGTACCAAATAAAATTGCTTTGAGGTCTGTAAGCAAAACCAAAATTATTCCGTAGATTAGGCGTAAAGGATTATAAGGTGCAGTGTCGAGTTTTAACACGTATCTCTTATGTTTGACTGCCATCTACTAGTCACACTTATCATTACACTATGTACCAAATAAAATTGCTTTGAGGTCTGTAAGCAAAACCAAAATTATTCCGTAGATTAGGCGTAAAGGGTTATAAGGTGCAGTGTCGAGTTTTAACACGTATCTCTTATGTTTGACTGCCATCTACTAGTCACACTTATCATTACACTATGTACCAAATAAAATTGCTTTGAGGTCTGTAAGCAAAACCAAAATTATTCCGTAGGTTAGGCGTAAAGGGTTATAAGGTGCAGTGTCGAGTTTTAAGAAAAAAATGTTTAAGTGTGCCTTATAGTCCGGAAAATACGGTAATCGTTTGAAATGTGTTAGTTGGATTAGGGAAAAAATATATAAAAATGTATCGAATTCGGACATATTTTCCATATGAGAGCGGTGATGTGTGGGTGCTGTTTGATTTTTAACATGTTAAAAGTGCATTTTTAAATGTTTTAGTAAGCAGAAAAATTGTTAATTCAATCTATTTTCCCTAATTAGGCATTTAGGCTATAAAGTGTTTTGGTTAGTCGATTATCCGAACTAAATAATCAATAACTGCAGCTCTGTATTATTATTACTAGAGATGTCCGATAATGGCTTTTTCGCCGATATTCCGATATTGTCCAACTCTTAATTACCGATTCCGATATCAACCGATACCGATATATACAGTCGTGGAATTAACACATTATTATGCCTAATTTTGTTGGATGCATTAAACAATGTAACAAGGTTTTCCAAATCAACTCAAGTTATGGGAAAAAAATGCCAACATGGCACTGCCATATTTATTATTGAAGTCACAAAGTGCATTATTTTTTTTAACATGCAGCTTGGAATTTGGGACATGCTCTCCCTGAGAGAGCATGAGGAGGTTGAGGTGGGCGGGGTTTGGAGGGGGCTGGGTTTTGGGTAGGGGGAAGGGGGGTGTATATTGTAGCGTCCCGGAAGAGTTAGTGCTGCAAGGGGTTCTGGGTATTTGTTCTGTTGTATTTATGTTGGGTTAGGGTGCGGATGTTCTCCCGAAATGTGTTTTGTCATTCTTGTTTGGTGTGGGTTTTACAGTGTGGCGCATATTTGTAACAGTGTTAAAGTTGTTTATACGGTCACCCTCAGTGTGACCTGTATGGCTGTTGACCAAGTATGTATTGCATTCACTTGTGTGTGTGAAAAACCGTAGATATTATGTGATTGGACCAGCCAGCAAAGGCAGTGCCTTTAAGGTTTATTGGCGCTCTGTACTTCTCCCTACGTCCGTGTACACAGCGGCGTTTAAAAACGTCATAAATTTTACTTTTTGAATCCGATACCGATAATTTCCGATATTAAACTTTAAAGCATGTATCGGCAGTCTGATATTATCGGACATCTCTAATTATTACTGAGTAAGTTGAGGTTCTACCAACACCCCTTGTGAGTAAACAATGTCCGTTCCTTTCCCTGATGAGAGCCGACCAGGCGCTGAGAGTCTAAAATGTATCAATAAATAAAATGAGTCGAAAAGATGCCTATTTTATGAAGATTTATGCCACTGTAAATCTTTGATTATGCTTTGATTTAAACACAATAGCTCAGCAAGTATTCTGCATGCTACGCATCCTTTGTCCATTAGTTTTAATGTGATTGGTATGATTTATCCGTCACGGTATTGACTCCGTGCCCTGTTTACTGTAAATTAAGAGTGTAATCTTAATAATGGGCCCTGAGGACGTCTTATCTCCCACACTCACGGCAGTGTTTTAATGCGCCGGGGTCTACCTGAAGGCTGCCATACCTCTCCTCACATGTGACGCATTCTCACCACCTGTCCAGCTTTGACCATGAACTTCAGGTCAGCGGCTTGGTATGCGGTTAAGACCGTATTGACTGTCTCCAGCCCCCCCCCCCCCTCGGTAGACATAATCAACCATCCTACAGAAAGACCGCACAGCTGCACCCAAACAATCAACAATAGGAGGCCTGTGTGGGGATTGGTGCACTTTTGGAAAGTGAATGTAAGTTTTAAAAGGATTTGTAATATGCCGTTGTCTTTTATACAGCCCGAACAC